>NW_019734964.1:444875-468578 GCF_002891405.2 Cryptotermes secundus
CAGATAAAGTCGTGTCTTATTTATACTCTGTTCTACTGACAACAGGCCAGCGAAAAATCTAACAATCTACAGCAAAACCATCAATTATTATGGGCGTTATAACATAGGTGTGCAGCTGAACGAAACATACACGTCGAACCCCCCCAGACGATTTAAATCCCTGACGAAACATACACGACGAACCACGGCAACGGGTTAAATTTACCTAATCCTTCCAGCCGCACTATGGCCCTGGGGTCAACTCAGCCTCTAACAGAAATGAGTACCAGAAATATTCTTGGGGGTAAAGGGCGGCCAGCATGTAAGGCTGATGACCTTACTGCCATCTATGAGCCGATTTTCTAGAAAATGTGGGAACCTCAAAATCTCTCAACCCTATGGGCCTCCACGGCCTGTTACAGGGTTACCTTTACTTTTTACGTTATGAGTCCACAAATAGTTTTGTTCCTTCAAATGATCAAACCAACTAACTCCATGGAGCTGAGCCCTTCTTGAGAAGCTGGTGGTTGTGCAGCTGCTCACAAATTTTCCAACATTTTATGAAACCCAAAGGTTCATTACCGCAGTGACAGCAGCCCTCTGCTAGTCTCCAGTAACAATCTTGTTAAGCATATCTTCTTCCTTTACCTATCATAAGAGATCTTGCAAATACAGACTCATTCAGCGGCCTCCGTAGTCTAAAGATAACGTTCCCACCTCATGACTCGTAGTACGCGGGTTCAAATACCCAGCGGAGGTCATCAAATTTTTAAGGGCGGAAAAATTCAGGGAACAAGTCCTCCGGGAGGGACTTTAAGCCGTGGGTCCTGTGTCGTAGCTTTACGGCACATAAAAGAACCTCATATCTCCAAAGGAGGTCACTGAGCCAAATTAACAGACGTTTCCCGCCCAACAGCAGTCTCTAATACCTCTGGTAGATGGGGGAAGCATTATAGATACCTCTCAGCTAGTAGAGCCGGTCTCGCTGGCTGGGCGGGACTGATGGTAAGCACCAGTACCGGTAGGATATAGAGACTGGTAGAAATCATAGAGGGAAGCACAATGGACCAATACAGGTCTCAGTGCATGGGGAAACCCACCCTCTCCAATAACTAACTAACTACAGACTCATTCGGTTTATTTTTTCTCAGTCTTTCAGTTCTTTGGGCACCCATCGTGTGTACATTTTCTGAAACTTGAAACTGTCATGCATTACATTGTGTGCTAAGCAATGGGAACCACCTAGTGCAATTACTACACTGTATGTTGTTACCCTCCTCTCAGCTCAAATCAGCTCTTCCACCCATCCCACAGTTGCTTTTATTGCCATCTCAACAGGGTGACCTGGTTGAACATCATCTGGAGCTTTGAACGTCCTTCAGAGAATTTCTCAGCCCAGTTGTGAATCACTTTATGTGACAAACACTTCCCACCATAAACAGAAAACATTTCTTTATGAATATCCTTTGCAATGAGTCCTTTTGCCCACAAAAACTGCACAGCAGAATTCTTCTCTTCAGTAGTATAACCTCAAGCAGTCATTAATTTGACTACTGAAACCATCCTCTTAACATGCACATGCACATCTGCTACCTAGGCTCTCATGAAGCTGGACTGTGCTGCTACCTAGTGATGCACATAGAAAACATATCACATCCATTACAGCTGTTTTACTTCCATTTATGACCTATTTACTGATTCTCCTTTGCAAAAACTGCTGTCAGACCCTTTGAAAATGTGACACAGTTCAAATATTTGGGAACAACAGTGACAAATCAAAATTTGATTCAGGAAGAAATTAAGGAGTGATTGAATTTGGGTAATGCTCGCTACTGTTGAGTGCAGGGGCTTTTGTCTTCTTGCCTGCTGTCTAAAAACATAAAAATTAGAATATGCAAAACTATAATTTTTCCTGTGGTTCTGTATGGGTGTGAAACTTAGTCTTTGTCATTAGGAGTGAAGGAGTGAAGACTGATGGTGTTTGAGAACGATGCTGAGGAGAATATTTGGACCAAAGAGTGGTGTCCTGCATAGCGCGACACGTCACACTGCTCCCTCCTTAAGGCTTTTCATCCCAAATAGCACCCCCGTTCATTTGTCTTTGGAGGCTGTTCTTGCAGCATCTGTTCTCTGGCCGTTACAATATTTCTGTCACATTTATGTTAAGGACAGTTCACAGTGAAATATGGCATGATATAAATTCAGTAAAATGTTTGTTCACATTTGTGTTGCAGTGTCTTCTATGTCTTTTATGAGCAGTACTTAACAATGTGGTCTGACACACTGTTCAGTCTTGGAGTTTCATTAGCGGCTATTTTTGGGGTGACATTCCTTTTGATGGGTCTGGACATTTCTTCATCCATTGTGGTGATTATTACCATCACAATGATTGTGGTGAACATTGGAGGCCTCATGTACTGGTGGCACATTACATTAAATGCTGTCTCTCTTGTCAACCTTGTAATGGTGAGTACATTCAAATCATTCCTGAAAAGTGTGATTGGAGTTTTTGTGTTGGATTTATTCCACATAGTATGATTTTATATTCATTAAGTGGCTCTTGTTTCATTTTAGTAGTAAGTTATTCAAAGAATTGTTTGGTCAGTATATTGACTAGGCTATAAGCTGGATGACCAAGGTTTTAGTCCTTGCAGGGGCGAGGATTTTTATCTTCACCTCTGTGTCCAGTTTGGCTATGGAACCCACCGAGCCATATATCTGGTGTGTTGGGTTTATTTTCCAAACGGGCTACACAGCTGCATACATCTCATGCACCTTCATGGTGTGGTGCTTAATAAAGCACAGGAATATGTCTTCGTGGAATTTTGCTCAATTAAGAAATTTTTGTCATTCGACTTTACCAATTGAAGCTGATATAAATACAATTGCACTTGTTAATAAGAATTTGATCACATTGTAGAACCAGAGTTAGAAAAATTCAAGTATGCAGACATGAGAACATTGAAATAAGAAACTGATTACCAAAAATCCTCTAAACTGTATTTATACTCATTATGATTCAGTTTTGAGAGTTCTGAAATGGAGTGTGTTAACTGACAGTCAGTGATGGGAGTCTCATAATAATACTACAGTAGTTGGTATTGTTGTGTTGCAGATTGTAATGCATTATTTCATGTGTAGTATACTGCTGTTAATTTTGCAGGCTGTTGGCATTTCTGTGGAGTTTTGTAGTCATCTTGTACATTCTTTTGCTGTGTCAGTAAAGGAAACTAGAGTAGAGAGAGCTGCAGATTCACTAACAAGCATGGGAAGTTCGGTAAGTCGGAGTCCAAGGATGTCCACACACATACCAAATTGCTGGTGACAGCAATAAAATTTCATTGTAGCAGTTACCTATAATTATGTTCCGCGCCATAGCTCAAGCAGTTAGTCGCTGGCTTCCCACCGCGGAGGCCCGGGTTCAATCCCAGGTCTGGTCAAGTGGGATTTGTGGTGGACAAAGTGGCGCTGGGGCAGGTTTTCTCCAAGTACTTCGGTTTCCCCTGCCAATCTTCATTCCACCAATTGCTCCACAATCACCCTCACCTATGATCTGGGGCTGGTACAATAGGCCAGAAGTGGCCGCAGTACAAGGGACTTAGTCCCACCCCACTAGCATTAAAAAAAAACTACGAGTGATATAACAGAATACATTAACCTATACATTTAGGCATAGGCTAAAATTGAATTCAGCCTTGATCTTTTATAACTTATTTTTGGCAATTGGGCAGGCATATTTCTGGAGTTCTGCTTCTTATAAATTTCATACATGAAGCTGATTTTCTGTAGTTAATTGGGTGGAACATGAAGCTTTATGCCCACTTCTGATGCCAAGGTCTGCAGGGCTTTTTCTTTACTTTGAAGCTGTTATGAATTTTACCAAACGATGTTGGAGCCCTGCACAGATGGCATTCAGGTTACTCACACATTAAGTGGAATGTTTTATAAGAAAGGATGTATTTTTTATGTACAAATATAAATCACTCCGTCCAATGTGACCTGTAAGTTTTTTACTACATGAAAACTTAACACCCTTGCATGTTTCGGTCTCTGTGGACCATCTTCAGAGGGCAAACATCACTACAAATAGGAAACCACCATCACATAAGTTGTTTAGACATAAAGTACGTACACTTATATGCTACAATGCATACTACACAAAATAGAACATTTCACAAACACAGCAATTTCCTGGGAATGTAAAGTTTTTAAAAAAATTATATAAAACTTTACATTCCCAGGAAACTGCTGTGTTTGTGAAATGTTCTGTTTTGTGTACTATGCATTGTAGCATATAAGTGTACGTACTTTTACGTCTAAACAACTTATGTGATGGTGGTTTCCTATTTGTAGTGATGTTTGCCCTCTGAAGATGGTCCACAGAGACCGAAACATGTAAGGGTGTTAAGTTTTCATGTAGTAAAAAACTTACAGGTCACATTGGACGGAGTGATTTATATTTGTAATTGTTAGTGTGACGGACCAGAATGAAACAAATCAAACTTATTTTTTATGTGTTTGTACTCTTTACAGGTTTTCTCTGGAATCACCCTAACGAAATTTGGAGGCATTCTGGTTTTAGGGTTTGCAAAGTCTCAGATCTTTCAGGTATTCTACTTCCGCATGTATCTTGGCATTGTGCTTTTTGGAGCAGCTCATGGGCTCATTTTCCTGCCAGTACTTTTAAGTTATATTGGTAAGTATTGTTACCAATCTGTTGAACAGTTTTGTATTTAACGTTGTGGTGGTCCATTACATGCACTTGATATGATTCCAATTGGCACGCTGAACTGCATATATAAGTGTAGATCACATAATCTGAAGATATGGAACTCGTAACGGTAGGTGTCAGGTCGCTGCATGCATTAGATCCCATGTAGGAGCAGGAACATGACTAGCAGAGGAAATACATGAATTCTTGTCATAAACCCAGTATATGTTCTGCGGAAAACAAAATTTTAGTCAAGATGGTATAAGTTCTGTGCTGTCTCCAGCCACTCCTACTCTTCCTCTGAACTTCCCTTCAGAATTAATCTAAATTCATAAGTGGGTGTGCTTGGCTATCAGTTTTAATTTTGTTTTGAATTTACATTGTGTATGTGTAACTTGAAATATTGCATTAGTTTCATATTTTACCTGTTAAAGAGTTAAAGGTTTGGAACTGTCACACAAACGCGAGTTTCTTGTATTTTATTTCTAAATACAGAATGCATATTTTGACTAAACAGTCATCATCAGGCAATATATGTATCAGTTGAAAGTGTCTGTTGTAAGTGTAAATTTGTTGAAACGTGATGTATATAAAATGTGGAGAGAGACCTTAGGTCGAACTGACGTAATTTTAGACGGACATATGTATAAAGTTGATGGCACCTGTCCCGGTTCTCACATTCACATTTGTTTTTAAGTTGCGAGATATTCATGAAATGTGTCAGGTTCATGATGTGGTACATAGATGGGACACTTCAAACTTATATTCTATACTTTTCTCTTAAGCATGCAATCTCCTTCACTAAATGTAAGCCAGACAGTAGCTATGTTGTAACCTAATTTTGAAATACAGAGCACTCTTTTTGGCATTCTCCTGTTTGAGTAGCCTGGGGGAGTTATTAAATTTGGTTGGATTTTGCAGTTAGATAAACTTCGGTAGGTAAAGGATGGAGTTTTTCTGAGGGTTGGAGGCTGACCTGAAAGTTATATAAAAGGGTACTAAGTTTTAGAGGTTCTAAGTAGGTTACTATTGTTTGAAAGTAAGGACTGACTTGCTGACAGCATAATGTATGTCCTTGAAGTTGGCATCTGTATACATTTGGAGAGTCACTGATAGGTACACTAAAGTTGATGAGGGGAGTGGATTATGTGTCTGGTGGTTGTCTGGTAGGTTATCATATACTTAACAAAGTTAATGATGTTGACATAGCAAACAACATTGTATTTGTTGTCTGGATATGTGAAATTGTTATGAATGTGACACACACCACCAGCATTACAGAATGGAGGGCAAGCATGAAACTACTTTCCACACCAAGAAAGGACAAACTTTAAAGCTAGTGGCCTGATTCCCCACATTGTCATGAGAGTGACTGTAAAACTATGGACTAGCTATTTTCATAGGTTGCATCCTGTTGTGTGTCACAGACAATATATAATATGTAGGAACTATGCTACCGCCAACACAACAAATATTTCAGTTATTACATTAGATCCTTACTACTGCTTAACATGTTTCGATCATACATGACCATCATCAGGCAGGAATGCATATAGTTATTGAAATACCGATACGGATCCTTATCGGTGCAACGCGTCATATGGAATATTAATAAAAGTAACAAAAATCTAATGTAATAACTAAAATATTTGTTGTGTTGATGGTGGCATATTGTATGGACTAGTTGTAAGTAATAACTAAAATATTTGTTGTGTTGATGGTGGCATATTGTATGGACTAGCTGTATTTGAGGGGTGTTTATTCATTAATTTGCCATCTGTTAGCCTGTTGATTAGTGTGTGCGCACACATTTAATTAATATGTTACAACACTCCTGGGTATTTTTTTTTAAGAAGTGAAACGTTACAGGGACAGATAGAGCTTTAAAATTTCTGCAAATGATAATTAGTGGATAATGGTCACATGTATAGTGGATTGTTAAACTCATTGCCATACAGATTTAAATTAGCTATTTATATTGACTGTGACTGTGCTAGGCTGAATTTTCAAATGTTCAGCATGGCAGAACATATTTAATTTTATTGTATTCTACAACATTAAAAAAATATGATCTTGAAAGTTATCAGAGATATTTTCACTATGAAACTACAGTTGTAATACATGTTAGAAATAAATATTTGTCAGGCCATTATAATCCTTTTTGAAATATCTGTTATAAAGATCTCTTACTTGTATATCAGGACCCTTGAGCACAGTCATGTTAACACTTCGCAGACCGGTGATTTAAATATTTAAATCACCCTGGGGACCAGCATTTTTAAACATACTACCCTAACTTGTGCACCGTTCACTTTAAAAATTAATATAAAATCTCCTAATTAATTTTTTGAATTAAAATTTTTGTAGAACACTTACCGATGCTCCTAGAAGTGCTTGAGGGTGTGATATTTCTGGAAACATTCCCCTTTGTGAAGTGGCATTACACAGAACTTGCAAATGTAGACATACTCCTTTTTTTTGTGAACTGTGCAAACACGGCATTGCCTAGAAGTATTCTTCCCCTTGGAATGTTCACTCTTCACAATTTTCATGAGGGTACTTTTCCGCATAGCACTCAAAAAGTCGCCCTGGGAGGTCCACATGAGGCCTTCGTGGGGTGGGAGTTGATGGGTCGTACTAAGTCTCTGTGTGACCCTGGTTCTGCCGCCACCATCTGGACTGTAGCCCAGGCCTTGGCCACATTCATCAGAAATGCTTTGTATTTCAATTTTGAATAAGGGTTTAGATTTTTTTTTAGATTTTTTGCTGTCCCCACAATGTTATTACCCACATTATCGTCGGAGCTACTGTCACTTTTACTGTCTGTGGCCACAATTCTTTGTTGTCCCCCGTCACTGTCGCTGTCTGAATGACAATCCATTACTACGCATCTCACAAGGCAGGTCAACTAGGTCATCGGAGGAGAGTTTGTCCTTGATCCATTCTCCCCACTAGCTACTGGCTGATACAACTTGAAGAAGGCAAAGCATTTTCCTTTAGAGTCGGTTGGTTAATTAGTTATTGGAGAGGGTGGGTTTCCCCATGCACTTAGATCTGTCTTGGTCCATTGTGCTTCCCTCTATGATATTCTGCCAGTCTCTATATCCTACCGGTACTGGTGCTAACCATCAGTCCCGCCCAACCAGCAACATCGGCCTCTACTAGCTGAGTGGTATCTATAATGCTTCCCCCATCTACCAGAGGTATTAGAGACTACTGTTGGGCGGGAATCATCCATAATTTTGCTCAGTGGCCTCCTTTGGAGACATGAGGTTCTTTTACGTGCCGTAAAGCTACGACACGGGACCCACGGCTTGAAGTCCCTCCTGGAGGACTTGTTCCCTGAATTTTTCCACCCTTAAAAATTCGACCTCTGCCGGGTATTTGAACCCGCGTGCTATGAGTCATGAGGTGGGAACGTTACCTCTAGACTATGGAGGCCGCTTAGAGTCGGTTAAGTAAACAGCGAGGTCAAGTTACTGACTGCTAACTAAACATTCCAGAGTCTTATCATGCATCTGCAGGTGGTTGCGTGCAATGTAGGTGGCGCCAGAGCGATGTAAAGTGTGTTGCAACTTATCGTGTTCTAAAAACCTGTTAACACGCGAATGGTCCACCATGTTTAAAAACGAACAACCTTTTAAAGGGCGCGCGGTCCGCAAAGTGTTAATTAAATGAAATTAAAACTTGCGAACTTCTTTGATGACTTTAAAGAAAATCTCTCCTAATTACTGTTACTAGCACATAATGTGTATACCTTTGTTTTCTATTAAAGAAATTGTTTCTCTCCTCATTTTAATAAGATTGAAGCATGCTACTTATTAATGTCTGGTGATGGGTCTCAATCATGTGACAGTGAAGTTTTTTCTTTCTCATCCAAGTGTGTTTACTCCTCCCAGGTTCTCCCATGAACAAAGTCAAAGTGGCCAACCACGAGAGACATCTGCAGCGGCTGCAGATTCAGGATAATGCTGCTTGTGGGGAAACTTCATTAAATAGAGTAAGCATCAGCAAGGGGAAGGGAGGGTCGGAGACAGCCGACTTAGGGATGTGGTCGCCTCACTCACAACTCCCGGGAAGGTAGGGACTAGGGAGATGGCAGCAAGAGCCATGATTGTTTTAATGTTGAACCTTCTGACTAGTACTCTTGCTACACAGTTGATTTTTTCCTCACAGTATCCTGATTCTCTTAAAATAACACACAGATTTCTCTTGCTGGGCTAGAGTATTGGTGAAGTGTATTTCTCTGGTAGACAGTCTAACATCCTGTGGAATTCATGTCAGCTGAGTCATGTCAACTGAAATGAGAAAGATGTTCCAGTTTCTGCCTAATTTTGAATATTGTGACTAACTATAACAGAGAGTGGTCCCATTGTTAAAGTCTTGGATATTCAAGATAGCCTATTCTAAAATAGTACTTCGGTGTTTTAAAACATAATTGTCACTTTGTTATTTTGTGAATCCTGAAGGTTTTTTTTCTGGTGTTGCTAATATTTATAGGCATTATATGTAAAATTTTACCCCAGCATATAAAGAAGCAATAGATCCAGGCATAAACATGAACCATGAACATTACACCAGCATATAAGTACTGGAACAGATAAAAAGGGAATCCCAATGAAAGCAATGGAAGAGATGCTCAAATACACAAAAACTGAGTACAACAGGATAGAGGATAAAAATGTTTACTTTGTCATTGAGTTTGTTAGCTTTTCATTACATTTAATAATTATGAAATCTGAATATCCCTTTTACTAATTTACATAGCTGTTACTAAGTGTTCCATTTGTTTTATTTTTTGAGGTGCCCCTCATTTTAAAAATTGTTATTTAAGGTACATGGATTCTGAATAGGCTGGAATAGTGGCAAGTACTGTTTCATTTACAGAGCTATTAAGAAAATTTCTACTACATCTTATCCAACTTAGAAAAGGTCATACAGTCTTTTATTTGAGGTGGTTTTATCCATATAATGTATATTTTTCATTTCTGTTTCCCCACATTTGGCTTAATGTGATAAGTTTTCCCCCCAGAGATGACAATGAAAACAATTCATAGTTTAAATTAATTAGACAATGAAGTTTCTTCATTTGTGGTTGTTATAATACAGGCAGTCTAATTGGTAGAAAATTTGGTTTTGTAAAGCATACAGACTGGGAAAGTGCTTACAAGCAAATTGTTTGGAACATAACAGTATTTAAAGTAAACATCTCAGGGTGTAGATTTGATTATGAATGAAACTGTTGAAACTGCTGGCATTTCAGTAACTTCAGTCTGTATAAAAGGGAATATCTGTGCAGTAAGGTATAGAGATATGTTATGAAATTTCCATTTTTGCGTAAAAGAAAGTCTTAACACCTCTGGTTGTTGGTAAGAGGTGCTTGTAATTGCATATTGGCATGTGCTTTGTAACTGGGCAGCTTTTGTTTTCCTACTTCATGTTGCAGTACCACAAAAAAAAATGGTCTTTTTTTAAATGTCACATAAGCTGTTAAATGTCCTTTGCAGTTATGAACACCTGCCTTGGATTTGTCATATTCACATCTATATACTTGTGGTGGAAAATCTGAGACATCTTTTGCATACCATAATTTCCACATGGTCTCTTGCCCATCCTAACCTGTAATATGCCATATTGTCCATTGTTTGGGCGGTTGGGGGGGGGGGTGTTATTGTATTGTATTGGGAATGATGTTTATTGCTATTGCAGTGATACCTCTGTTTAAGGTTTCTTTGGGGACTGGTGGATTTGAACACCAAGCTAAAGAAAATCTTAAACAGAGGCAATTTTACATTGAGTTTTACTCGGGATCTTTGAAATTGGACTGAAATAAATTAAAAGTCCTAGCAATCTTTGACATCACTGGAAGCTGACTGATGGAGGAAGAGTAAGAGAACCTTCAGCAAGCTAGTTCGGTTAGATTATACTGAGGGCATGTGATGGCTTTCATACAGAAGGTCTTAGGCTTCAGACCAACCAGATATAGTGCAGATCTACACTCTTTTGAAAACCTGTGAGAAAATTCAGTCAGGACCCACAATCTTTCAGGTCTCACATTAAGCTGTAGGTCACTGGATGCTGCCGTCAGAAATGTGGATACATACCTTCACTGTTACAAGGCAGGCAGAAGGCAGGATGGTCAAGGGCCATACCTGAAAACATTCTACAACAGATTACACTAAAGTCAAATCTCCACATTGCAGTTTGTGCTTTTCCATCATGATTTTGGAGAATTTGTTGTCGGCTTCATTTATACAAAACAGAATTTAGACCATACTATGATAAATACAAATGTAATTGTATTCGTATTTGTACTGTTATGGGTCATAATTATTTACATCAACCATCTATCCTGTTATCACAGCATAAGTCAAAAAAACTACAACTCCATCCAGTGTAGATTGAGTGGGAAAATTTGTTTTTCTTGTGTCAGTACCATAAGGAATATTTCATCTCTCCAGTGATGATTTCTGTCTTTGATAGTTCTCTGGTGCAAGGAGACTTTAATATTCTGATGTTCTGTCTTAGCTCTTGCAAATGATTTGTGCTGTCCTTGGCTTGTATACCCCATCCCGGTGGTGGTACAAGTGTCTGGAGATAGAGATTAGCTCTATCAGTTGAGCCCAACAAAGTAGATTTTACCTGAAGCTGGAGACAAAATCCAGTCTCCAAAATGTTGTTTTGAAATATAAACAGGATGACGTTTTTAGATAAAAAAAAAGGACAATAGAAAATGTCAGGAACATAATATTTTAACAATCTGTTAAATATAACATTGTTATATTGGCTTCATTTCATCCACCATTTGTTTCGCATTTGGCATTGTCATCTTCAAGTGGATTAACACAGTATACAGTAACATTTTTTTAGTCATGATTATGTAAATCATGCAACTAGCATACAGGGTGTCCAGATGAAAGGTTTATGAAATAAAATAACTCAGCATTTATTACAAACATTTATGGGTTACACCATTGTAAAGGGAAACTATCAAAGTTGTTTTTCTGAGTATATAACTTTCTTAATAAGTTGCAGTGTGGGCTCCCTTGGTGGAACAACTAATATCCGGACAATATTCAACCTCATTCCACGTTGCTTGGAGCAAGTTTGGTGTTACCATGGCCACATTGTCCCTTATGTAGGCTTTCAGCTGTTGAAGGTCGTTGATCTTAACCAGGTAGACAGTGTTCTTCACATAACCCCACAAGAAAAAATCCAGTGGGGTTAAATGTGGCGACCTAAGAGCCAAGCGATTGGTCCACTTCTGCTGATCCATCCCAGCCATCTCTCTGTCCAGGTGATTCCTAACATGACGGCAGAAATGTGCCGGCACCCAATCTTGTTGGAGGGTAGTTTGAGGTGGTAATTGGGGCAGCACATAAATTTCCAGCATGTCTAAGTATGAACATCTGGTCACAGTCTTTTTCAAAAAGAAAAACGGTCCAGTCAACTTGTTATGCATTAAGCTGACCAACATGTATAGTTTTGGGCTGCCTCTCTCCAACTCACACGTGACATGTGGATTTTGACTGCCCCAAATCTTGTAGTTATACTTGTTTACAACTCCATTGACATGGAATGTTGCCTTATCCGAGCACACTTGGCGAAGGAAATTAGGTGACACATCAGTTCTTTCTAGTATGTCCACAGCAAAGTTTGTGCATGCTACTTGGTCAGTCGGTTTTAGTGCATGAATCATTTGAATCTCATACGCTCTTAGGCGGAGCCTTTTGTGTAGCGCATCATGCACCGTTGAACGTGGAATTTGTAACTGCCAGCTAAAAGCACTGATTGATTTGCGCGGACTTCGCTGGAATGCCTCTCTAATGTGATTGACATTTTCTTCAGAGGTACACATGTAGTCCTTAGTTGGTTGTCCCAGAACTGAATGCTTTTCTATGTAGGAGGTTGGTGTCCATATTGCAGTCTAAAACAATCCTGGACAGCTGTAAGAAATGGCAACTCTGCTAGCCACAACTTGCATTGAACCTGTTCCTGTGATGTCAACATCATTACTAAGCTGGTGCACATGCATAAGCGAGGCATGAAGAAAAAACTTGCAGAGTTTTCCTTTCTGACAACATAAACTGGATACATGTATGGCAATTACTTGCTGAGATACAAATTTTCTATTTTGAAAACCTTTCATCTAGACACCCTGTATTTCAGTGATTATGATTTAACTGTTTTTCCAGTTTGGGAAGATAACTTCTATCATATAATTTTATGAACACTTCCTTTCTTTCATTCATTCATTCATTGTATATTCCATAAATCCATATACATAGATATAGAACCAGTCACATAGTTGGTGGTGACATGAACATTTGTATTTAGCGGGTACCAGAAATCCAGACATACCGTATTTGCTACCGGATATCTTTTTTTGCTTTTTCTTTATGTTATCTGTTTACTGTTTCAGGAGTGATGTCTCAGAGATGGGGACGTACCGAAGCCTTTCTGGACACACGTCCACTGAATTCTGCTGACAACAGTGCACCTAGCACATCTCAATCCCCACTTATAGTTGGTCCACTCCCCGGTAACTATGACAGCATTTAGCGGCAGAGCTTTCCCATGGTGCACTTTGCTACAATGGTAGTTAATCTCACTTCACCTGCTCACAATTCAACCCCATAATTGTTACCTACACCTGCATCAGAGGATCAGATACAGTTCAGTTATCAAGCGACATATGTACTATGTGAAAGGAAAACAAATATATCTAGCAAGTTGTGTAAATTCATGAACAGAAGTGGTCCTCCAGTGGAGTTATACTCTGTATCACAGTTCATAGTACTCACTTTCCATAGTTGCTTACTACACAGGTTGGTGGCAGTTGGCACTGTATTGAGTTTCAGTACCATCCCATTCTGTCATGCCTGGAAGGTCATAAAAGTGGATGGAATCTTCCAGTAACCTTATCTGTTCTTTCAATATGCCATGACTGTAGCCTCCAATTAAATAATGTACAGAAAACACCATAGAATCTTACACATTTGTGTAGTGATTCAAGTAATATATGATTCTCAGCCATCTTTCCTTTGAGATTAAACACTATATGAGTGTGATAAGCAGTGGGAAATAGATGGAGACTTGCTTTATGAGCACGGATATTCAGTGAATGCACTACCGCAAGTATCAGTGAAGGACCACACAGTTTGGTGTTTCTGTTTTACATTTTTACTGTGGAGAGCCCCTGAATACAATCAGCAGGTTTTATTGAGAGTTCCTGAATGTAAAACAGTATTTGAGGCTATTAAGCTTACAATTTGAGATACTTTGTAAGCAACAGTGTGCAGTCTGCCTGTCCTTCTGTAGCAGCAGTATTGTAATGATAGTATAAATTTATATCTTTCCATGTAACAGCAGCACACCAGTCCAGTGAAACTGGTGGTTATATTTTACTACAGTTCAGTACGTAAGAAGCCTGCATAATGCAGTGAACATTAATTATATAAAAAGATTTTAAAAATCCTGTTTGTACTTTCTTAGCCAGAAACTCTACCTACTGTGCCTCAGGAATGACTTATATTTGAATAAATGCACATTTCTGATTAGAAGGTCTAATGTTGATATATTTTGCACCTTTCATAATGAAGTTCTGTAGTAACACTGATGAAGGGAGGACTGTAGGATTCAGTAGGTCAGTTATTTTTCTGTTCTATAATTTAATAATTGTTGCAAACGTACTGAAGCTCCTGTTATGAACTTAAGTGATTTTCAACGACTTAAATGATTTTGAAAGCTGTGTCTCTTAACTATATTTGTTATTAGCAAAATGATTCTGTAAGTCTACAATTTAGTTCTTGAAATATATATGTTTAAGGATGGAAAAGTAATACATTGCATAGTTTATATTTTAATTAGTCTGCATAGCAAAAATAAAAAGTGTTTAAGATTTGAGGTTTTCACAGCGGTAACTACGAAGAATGCTGTCTTCTGGGGTGTGGAGCCGTGTATATTGTGTTAACTGATGTTTCAGAAGAATGTATCGCCTCCATCTTCAGGGTATAACAAATCTGCGAGCGAGGAACCAGCATGAGCAGGTGGCTCCAGCTCACACTGGTTCCTTGCTCGTGGATATTTTATGCCTTGAAGATGGAGGCGATACGTTCCTCCGAGATGTCTGTTAACACAATATCTACACAGTGCTACATGCCAGAAGATGGCATTCTGCAAAAGAAGTGTTTCATAAAAATTAGAACATGACCAATCCCAAGTATTCTACGTAGATAAGACCAGGTTTAAGTAATAACACTGAACAAAAATTTGTATCCAATGAGTGTGTTGAGAAAGTGACAATGTTATATAAATTATGTTGCGTGAGATCATAACCATTTTTATCCAGTTCTGTGAATGTCTTTATTTACACTTTTTTTTTTTAGAAAAATTCTGTAAAACTTTGTGAATACTCAAAACTGCATTTTGTATTGCTCTCAAAATTCTAAATCTGATGGAATTGTCTGGAGTTGTATTTATAAGCTTGTATCTGTAGTAACTGTGTATTATGTCTATATGATGAGAATGATGTAAGGATTAATTGTAATAAAACAGAGGAAACAAATTTATGTGTTGCAATCAGTCTGTTGTCACTCTGCATCTTTGACTAACCACTGTGAATACAAAAAACAAACTCCGTGGCCTGTAGTCCACAAGCGAACTATACCGACTGAGCAACTGCTGATTGTCAATGAAGTTAGGACTGCCTCTGTGGTCTAGTGGTCAGACGTCCTGGGTTCTATTCCTGGCAGTACCAAATTTTCTGGAATGGGGTCCACTCAGCCTCGTGAGGATAATTGAGGAGCTATTTCAAGAAAATAGCAGCTCCGGTCTAGAAAACCGAGATTAACGGCCGCAGGGATCCATTGCGCCGACCATACGACACCCTCTAACTGCTAAAGTTGGCACTGTGAATACAAGAAATATTTTATTTAATAAATGATCATAAACATACTTGGTATATCAATAAAAACATCTACACTTCTCAGTTCTTTACTTTTAAGCAGACTCATTTTGAGGCCATTTATGTCACCAGTGTTAGGTTAATAAGCAATTATCACTTGTCACCAACAATTCTGTCAGTTTCATCAAGACTTGATGTTAATCATCAGATAAAAATATGGATTTTAATGTGATAAAACATTACTTCAGATGCCCTAGTAATGATCTTGATTATGATTTATCGAGTACTGTATGTTGTGCGTTCCAGTTCTAAGGTCTCCGATTTTTTTTCTCCCACAATAATCATACAAAAAATTTGAAACTTCTGTCACTTTTCAACGCAATCTCCCTGCAGCCGTACACATTTTTCACAACATCGACGCCATGATTCCATGGCCGCTGCGAACGCTTCTGTAGGAGTCTGTTTTGACCACTGGAAAATTGCTGATGCAATAGCGGATTGAAAAACGGCATCCATGTCTCATCCATTGTCACAGTTGATGAAAAGAAAGTCCCATTGAAGCCTTCATCACATGTCAACATCACCTGGCAAATTGCCATGCGTGCAGCCTTGTGGTCATCCACCAGAATTCGTGGCACCCACCTGGAGTACACTTTCCGCATTCGCAGGTCTTCATGCAGGATTTTGTGCACAGATCCCATGGAAATGCCAACTTTGGAGGCGATGTTTTCCACACTCAATCGGCGATCCTCCAAAACAAATTTCTCAACTCGCTCGACCATGTTGTCAGACCGGGTGGTGTGAGGCCGAGATTGTTTTGGTTCGTTGTCACACGACGTTTGGCCTTCTTTGAACTGTCACGCCCATGAACGCATATTTTTCACATTCATATCACCATCACCACACGTCTCATTCAACTGGCGATGAATTTCAATGCGTGTCGCACCACGCAAGTGGAGAAAACGAATGATTACTCGCTGTTCTTGTAACGAAAACGTCACCATTTTAAGTATCAAAAACACTCCTCACTCTTGCTGCTACCACTAGAGTTCTGTGTGCTGTAGAGTGCTGCCATCTCTGTCACGCATTCACAAAGGGTGCACACATATTTTAAACTAAACCGCATGTGTCTATCTGCTCCCAGTCCTGAGAAAAAAAATCGGAGACCTTAGAACTTGAACGCCCCTCGTATGTTTTGGTTACTACGTTCTGTTTTCAGTATGTAGGCTTGCTATGCTGACATAGTTTTCTTTAGTCCCTGACAGGAAAGTACCTTTAAATAAGCCATTTCTCCCATTTCCTTACCAATTCATCATTCACAGATGTCTTCAGTGCTATGTCAACTGTCAACCAGTAACAAATATCTGGTCAAAGATGGGGCTCGACTCTAAGACTGTCAGTCACAATGTGACTTTGACTCTGTGGTTACGGCAAAATTAATTACTTGCTGACACACAATATGATACAGAAATACAATATTCTGGTACAATGTCTCATTAAGTCTGTGACTGTGGCCTTGTAACAGACTTATTATATTTATACATATATTCCCTAGAATTAAATTAATAATACCAGTATATAATTAATTTGTTAATACCATGCATAAAAATTGTAATGGTTACCATTTTGGTTGAAGAACTCAACAAAGAAACTGCAGGATGATGGGCCTAAGGCCGATGGCACACCAAGGTAACTGACGCCTGCAACGCAACCGCGATTTCTGAGAATTGTTGTCAGCCTGAGTTTAACACATGTTATTAGGTGGTAGCTGATGACACTGAATGTGCAGAAGCTGGAGATGGAAGTGGAGTTGGAGTCATACTCTCTGATCTTGGATACTGACTGTAATTTTGGGTGTAATATCCATAAGAATATTTCCCCATATCAGCTTCGAAAATAACATTATTAATTGCATGCTTCACTTGTGCTAAGGTGCTTGGGTCATATTTTCTGAGCTCATTGGCGATATGTTGGCCATATGTAAAATACGGGTCTGTCAGTGTGGTTACACTGGACTTGAGGATATGAAACGCTTCCAGCAGCACTGCTTGATTTTCTTCTTTAGCTCTGGCACTGGCAAAAGGATCTGTGCGGGCCCTTTTACGTTGAGGTGCTTCTGGCACTTCTGGTGTTCTGGAAGATGTTATTCCTTCAACAGCAACAGCAAGCTCTTCATTTTCATTTTCGAGCCCCGAGGTTTCGGCACTATGTGATGTTCCAGGCTCCTGAAAAGATCATAGATCTAAAATATATTTATTTTTTACACGTTCAAAGTTCAGATGAAGAATCGCTAGCTACTGCACAAGAATTTGAGAAAACATGGGACTTCCCACATGCCATAGGTGCTATGTATGGGAAACAAGTTATGTTACAAGCACCTATGAACTCTGGCACAAAATATAATAACTACAAGCATTTTTTTCAGCACTGTCTTATTTGCTCTAGTTGATGCGGACTACGGTTTTCTCTATGTTGATGCAGGCTGTCAAGGCAGAATATCTGATGGTGGTGTCTTAAAAAATACTCAATTATTTAGAAAACTAGAAGAAAAATCGTTGAAAATTATGCTACTGATGAAACTTCAAGTATCCTATGCAGTTGAACTTCCCTAATATATCTTGAGTGACAGAGCATTCGCATTAAATGAATATACTCTAAAACCATTTGAAGGAAACCCTGATAGAGGTTCTATTGCAAGAGTATTTAATTATAGACTATCAAGAGCATGCAGAGAGGTCAAAAATGCTTTTGGTATTCTAAGTTCTGTTTCTATGGTTTTAAGAAAACAAATATTAGAACCAGAAAAAGCCTGAAAGATTGTTATGGCTACTTTGTACTAACATAACTTTTTGAGAAAAAACAAGTTCACACAAGGTAGCCTCCATATGGAGAACAAATGGACAACTAATTCCAGGTCGATGAAGAAATGATAATGAAGTGTCACTCCAACCACTTCTGAGAAAACAATGCCAAGGAAAAACGTTTGCACCTTGCAAGACATTATGTTGAAAATTGGGCAGTTCCTTGGCAATATAATTATTAACCCTAACATTACCAAGAAATGTTTTGTAATGTGGGTTACCAGGGGTGGGTAAAAATTGCACTCCAAATAACATATAAATATATTATTCATAGTGTAAAAATGTATTATGTTAGACACGAACAGAACGAGTATGAGAAGTGGGAGATTTCATTCATTGCACCAATATGTAGCAATAAGAAAGATGGGCAATTTTTCCCACCCTTAGTAATGCTGGATTAGAAATATTGTAATGAAAAATACTTACATCAGGCAAAGTATCTACAGTATCGGTGAGAGTATTTTTATCGGCCATAAAGTCGAATTCATTGAATGCGAACCACTTGGATACGTAAACAGTACCTGCAGCTGTAAAGAAACAATAAATTATTTGTGTTTTAGCATAATTACAGATAATACAGTGGTATACTAGCAATTTTAAAAATATGTTCGTACCAGTACCAGTTATGTGAGACTTCTTAATTCGGGACTTTTCTCGTCTGTATGAAGCCAATAAACTTGTCATCCTCTTTTTTAAATCCTGAACTGGCATTTTCATTTCGTCACCTATGTCCTTCCATGCGTCCTCGCGTATACTTTTGTTATAGTAATTAGCACTTTTTGAATTCCACAATACCTCTTTAGATTTATAAAGCTGTATGAGAGTTAGACATTTTTTATTCTCCATTGTGTCGGGGAAAATACGTCGTTACGCCACACCACCTTCTCAATCGCTAGAACATAAGACTGCACAGGACCACAGGACACTGATCGACCTGATCGACACTGATATCCTCTTGCCGCGGGACAAGGAATCGCTCCGATGGCTCCGATTTGGCTCGACACGCAAGTTCGCGCGCGGCAGCCACACGCAGTCTTCTCACAATTGCGTTGCCGCGTGGTTTCCTAGTATCAACTGTTACATTACGCGCGTCAATGATTCATTTGTTTCTTATGGTGGCGCGAAAGGTTGCAGCTGTTAATTTTGTTTTTGTGCAGTTGAGCAAGAGCCTGGTATATATGACAAATGCCACTCAGACTTTGCTAGGCGGGACAAAATAGATTTGGCTCGGGAAAGAATTTCACATGGGACGAAGGCGTCTGGGTCTAGGTTAAGTTTTCGAAAGTTCTTCAGCTTAGATTGTCACATAGTAACGAATGCACCCAATGAAGAAAGCAGTCTTCTGGGATTTGGCACCGTGTATATGTGGTGTTAACCGACGTTTCGGAGGAACGTATCGCCTCCATCTTCAGGGTAGAAGAAAAAATATATAAGAAATCTGCAAGCGAAGAGACCGTGAGAACCGGTAGTCTGCTTTTACCGGTTCTCACGGTCTCTTCGCTTGCAGATTTCTTATATTTTTTCTTCTACCCTGAAGATGGAGGCGATACGTTCCTCCAAAACGTCGGTTAACACCACATATACACGGTGCCAAATCCCAGAAGACTGCTTTCTTCAACTTATTATATAGTCACCCTTCTTCCACATTACATGGTTCGGTTATATATGGTCAGCTTCAGGTGTCTTCTATCTTGCTAAAATTGTTGCACTGTGTGTCAAAAATTCGTATCCCGTATGAACTCGTAATTTACTGATTAAAATAAACTGACCATAATTCAAACAAATTAATTAACATTCCAATATTTCCCTTATGGTCGTCGTCGTCCTCTCTCCTCACGCCGTCTCGACCGTTCTCAATTACTATCATATTATGACAGGATCAGTATTGTTATCTTCCATTACAGAAGGCAAGTGTACCAAATTAAAAAATTCATTCATGCATTACGTCGGACGAACATACTCGCTTAAAATTATGTGAGCAACAAATCAGACAAAAGTTTTCTCAGTGTGAGCCAGCTAAAATGGAAACCAGTTGCCTGCTTGAAATCGGCGATTCTTCTCGGAAATTGCGATTGCATTAGGTTTCCAGTTTCCATGGTGTGCCCTCGCCCGAAGATGCCCATGATGCCCACACAGCTCACATCGCTCACATCTAACCGGTGCAAAGGTCAAAGAACCTCTGACAAAGTGAAGAGGACATTTGGCTTGAACGTATCTATATATTCAATCATAGGTACCAATTTGATATGTCCAATTGTAATTCTCTACAGCTATGGATGAAATAAATAATAATAATAAACTCCGTCCGCTGACGTGTGGTGAACTAGACCCATAAGCTAGGGTACTGAAGAGTAGATTTTACGGTTTTTACCGATTGAGCTCTCGGAAGAGCCTGCGGCCATGGTGCAGGTCTGTGCACAATATTCGTGACGTCACAGAGGCGGCGTTGACGGGCTTGGCAGGATCTCCATGCGAGCTTTTGCGTACTTTGAAAACGTACTTTAGTATGTTGCAGGAATGAGTAATATGGATACAATCTGTCGTCTTTGTGGAACATCAGAAGGGCTGAAATTAAAAATTTTTGATACTGAAATGGATCATGTGTCTAAAATTCACCAGTTATTACCGATAATGGTAAGAGGAATGAGAGTGGTTGTAATGAATCTAGTGTAACCAAAAATTTACTAACCTAGTGCTGACAGCTTCACATCGACCGTCGAAGTGGCTGCCTCTGACAAAGCTACCCAGAATATGAACGAATATGAATTTTGCTATTATGTAAACAACATAAATCTGATACAAATATGCCCTCTAAAGATAGCAAAGTATTATTTATTATTATCAGTTTGCTGCTACTGCTACTGCCGAGCAAGTTGGCTTAAGCAGTACCAATTCACATTTGTATTTAGGGAGCAAAATGGTTTGAATTGAAGCCTGGACATTAACCTGACTATGGTTTTTGTGGTTTTCCTCAGTCCCTCCAGTCAAATTCCAGTATAGTATCTTAAACTGTGCTTCAGCTTGTCCATCTACATCTTTTCGAAATAATTTTTCAGTATCGTCAAGTTATTTGATGGCAGTAGTTCAAGTTACCGACCATTGTTAAATATATTGTATGTATGTCATCATGCATGGTGCTTAATTGAACACAAATACAATATATTTTATCACAATAGGGCATGATTTTCATATCATGAAAATCATTAATGTATGTAATTTATTAATTTTTTACTGCTTCTGTTATTCTAACTTGACTTGTTCCATATCCAATGGTGTCTCACCTGTACTGGATTTATGGAAGGTAAATAAAATTCAATTCAATTACATTACATTACATTCAGTCTAATCATTGTCTTCAAATGAACTACTACAGAATGTTATCTTAATACTGTTTATGGCAGCTTTATAACCCCATCAGTTCTGTGAGGTGTAGGAAACAAGATATTAAAGCCTCTCCTTTATTAATTCCAATCTGATTTTCATGTTATATATCCATTTAACATAATTGAGGGTCTAGTGACCAAACCATGGCAGTAAAACAATTACATATTGTGTAAATACCACTATGGAAATTAGGTTAGGTTAGATTTAGTACAATTTTAAACTTAAAATTTAATTTATTATTTGATATGTTTTAAACTGTTTGGACCAATTAAAAACCAAGTTAATAAAAAACTGAAACTCGTCTCAGTAATGTATCATCAGCAATCATTTATGTGCCTTATAATAATGAATATTTGAAATACTGGTTATACTTCTGTTCTGCTAGATTCTAAAGGTTTCTGACAGTGGTGTGTAACGATGAGCATTTGTGGGTTTTTGGACTTTGTCTATTATCTGGTATTCCAAAAACACAGCATTTTGGAAACTGGACATGTTTCTGATGTTTCTGTCCTTGGGTTGGAGGTGTCTTCTTTTTATGGTTCATTAGAAAGAGATAACCTCAGTCACTTAACCTAGTCAGCTCTTTTTAGTGAACCCAACCAAGGACATGCCTCCCACCCTTTTACTAGTTTTATAGAACTGGTATGATGACATTTGAAATTGTTTTTATCATACTTTCTTTCTGATACAACATGATGAAATTTGTTTCAAAACACTGAGTGTTCAATAGTAATTTTGCAAAAACTTTTATTTATTTGGATTTCCTTTCTTTGTATTATTTCAGGTTCATGAAAGAGATCCATGGACTAAATTAATTTGCCATAGGTGTGCGTACAAACTGCAGGAGTTTTATGATTTTCGAGAATTGTGTGTGAAGACAGACACTTACTTGAAGATACAAGTATCATGGGAACCCCAGACACCGGCCACTTCTGTTACCTCACAACATGTACCTGTAAACCCAGTAAGATAACAATGGATAGACAAATACTTGAATCAGTAGCCCCCTGTTTCCACAGTGCAGCATTTACTTACATTCCTTTCTAACTCTGTGGCCAAATCCATGATTCCAATTTGTATACATAAATGTTAAAATATCAAGCTGTGCTACTATTTACAATTCCAGTTCCAGGCCTTGGGTATAATTTAATAAATTATCCCATCAGATACTGGTACGACCAGAATTGTCAGGTAAATGGTTACCAGCATTGCTAGTACTTTGTTACTATTTGAGACAGTGCTACAGTGTATAATTTATGTACCCATGCTATTTTCATTATGTATTTCTAAATGATTAATTAAATATATTTCCAATTCAGAATACAGTTAAAATTATACATGAGAGTGTCCTAGGGCATCAGTACAGTTGGCAGTTACTGGAGATATAGGTGTGTAAATAACTGACAACCAGCAGTTTATCTATTATATAACTGCCACATGTATAAAGGTATTGAGTAGGAGTCTGCATATAATTATATGCAGACTCCTAATTAATTATAATTAATGGGTCAGTCATAGCCATATACAGCCATCCAGTTTGTATTTATGGGAGGTTAATGTGATTGCCCGTCCAGAAGACAGTTATTCATCCCAGAGATCAAAATACATTGATATAGGATATGTCCATCAAAGTTATTCATTATAGAAATTACAATAATGATAATAAATATTAACTTATTAGAAATAAAACAATAAAATCTAAGATTTTCTGACAAATTTTTAAGTTATATTTTAGCGTCCTGTTGCACTGATTTATGTCCATGATTTATTCTGACCGTCTTACAGTGCATACATTTATTCACCTTACTCTTCTCTCTTGCACTACATGTTTCAGCACTAAAGTGCCATCTTCAGGTGCTTTT
>NW_019734964.1:469238-469963 GCF_002891405.2 Cryptotermes secundus
GACTCGCCATACACTTCCACCAATTGACGATGAATTTCAATTGGTTTAGTCCCTTTTGCGTTCAAAAACCGAATAACTGCGCGAATCTCACACTTCGCGGTTTTAGTAATCGGGAGCTCCATTTCTAACGGCAACCGTGCCAAGACTGAGCGTCCTAGCTACGTGCGCGCATGCTTGGTGGTATTGGGGGGAGTGGGGGAAGCAATGAATGCAACAGGGTTGCCAACAGCTGCACGAAAAATTACCCAGCGCTTTGGAGACCTTACTTTTGGAATCAGCTAGTAGTATAAAGACAACAGGGCATGCAGTGAAGTAGTTCGACGTACATCGAAAAGCACCTGAAGATGGCACTTTAGTGCTGAAACAAGTAGTGCAAGAGAGAAGAGTAAGGTGAATAAATGTATGCATTGTAAGACGGTCAGAATAAATCGTGGAAATTTTTAAAGATTACGGTATTTTAACATTGGCAGTGCTATACATTTTTGAAGTGATATGTTTTATTAAAAAATATAAAGACTTTATGGCAAAAAATGTGGACATCTATAATTACAACACACAGAGAAAACTAAATTTACATGTAAATCATTGCAATACAGTTCCTTTTAAGAAAAGCGTTATAAATATGGGTATCACCTTGTATACTAGGTCCCTTAGCAGATAAAATTAAAACAAAAATGTTAACTCTTTTAAGAGGACACTGATATGTTGGGTTTTTGGACTTTATC
>NW_019734964.1:470024-470733 GCF_002891405.2 Cryptotermes secundus
AAAAACCAGGACGATGGATAAAGTCCAAAAACCCAACATATCAGTGTGTTATACACCATCGTCAGAATCCTATAGTAACTACTTCTTTTAAGAGGAACTTAAAATCCTTGCTGTTGAAACATTCCATTTATTCTGTTGATGAATTTATATCCATAAAATTCTGAAATGAGTGTGTTATGCTTTTATGTTATGACAAATAACTTGTCCTCACTTAATCTGTAAAAGAAAATGTTGAATGTTGGGTTTCTTTTGGTATTGAATTGTTGAAAGTGGGATGATGTATTGTATGATTGATTTGTATGAAATCTGTAGGTAATTATGAATGAATGTACAAGGGGTGGCCCCTCTTGGCCCTTGCACCACGACCACAGTGCTTCCCCTTTTGATTATCCCCTCAGCAATCCTATGCTCCGAATGAACTGCAGGATTTTGTAGGTAATTAAGTTTCATAGTATTGCAAACTCATGTATGAAATGTATGTTATTTTAATATGTAGTAATTGACTTGTTCTATATATGGGAGGTTGTATCTCCAAATATGGATTCTTGGAACAAATAAACTGATTGATTGATTGTTTGAGGTTTTCACAGCAGTGACTATAAAGAATGCTGTTTCCTGGGATGTGGCGCTGTGTAGATCTTGTGTGAACCGACGTTTCAGAGGAACGTATCATCTCATCTTCAGGGTAGAAGAATAAGCCAGGTTAGGC
>NW_019734964.1:471194-494955 GCF_002891405.2 Cryptotermes secundus
CAACCTGCTACTGATGGTTTACTCTTATTAAATTCTAAATTATGTACATATTTTTGATAATCATTATTATTTATTGTGTCATATATATATATATATATCTGTATATTTTCAGTGCATTTATCCATTTCTTTTGCATATAAGATGGTTTCTTAACTGTTTTTCGAATGCATTGTTAATATTTTTAGTTGCCTAAAACTGTCTCTACCTGATTCCCTTTGTTTTAACCCTGCTGTATATCTTAACAGCCCTTTTTTAAAGGGTAAATATTTGTCTAGTGACAGCCTTCACACTCTGGCTCCATAGTGCCAAATCAGCAAGTAATGTCATGAGCATTTTGATGCACCATTCACTGACATCTGTATTATAGTAGTGGCATTGAAGAAAATAGTTACTCCATTTAGATAATTCTATATTTCTCTGAAAAAATGAGCTATTTACTAGTTTACTTTATTATGTAATTTTGTATAGTAAGTGTAAATAAAACACAAATTCAGCACCATCACATTCAATTTTGTATGCGTACATTCTAGAGCTGTACAAAGAGATGGTTACCATAAGGTAAAGTTGTCTCTATACTGTTCTTATGTATTCACAGACAAATGTGGAAATCAAGCAAGAAAGACCAAATATGCCATCATCTACGTCACCACCCCCACCACTGCTGTCACCAGAGCTACCACTTACACTGCAGCCACTGCAACCACTACCTTCAACGCCACCAGTACCACCCATTGTCAAGCTCAGTCAAGACATCTCAGCAACAAATCCAGTGCCCAATAATTTATATACTAATGTACATGCCGAAAATTTGCAGCATACTTCAGCAGCTTCTCCTGCAAACATTGTATTTCTTAACTCTGAGCAGGGTGAGTACTTCCTGCCAGAAGGGTCAGAGGCAGCAACCTCAGACACCAGCACAGATGATCATGATGCAGGGTAAGAATCATTTTCAGTCATGAATTTGCATGTATATCAAAGTGAGTATAGCTTATTTTAAGGCATATTCAACTGGCTTGACTGAGGAAAATGATGGAAAACATGAGTCTCTTGATAGCAGGTTTTGTGACTGAGAAAATAGTCTGATACCTCCATGTATGAAGTCTGGGTGCCAACTGCTCAGCTGTGACATCATGCTGTTGTGATTGAGCTTCATATATACATGAGACACAAGCGTCGACCTCCTATGGTCAGGGAAAGTCAAACAAGTGTGCAAGAATGTTTCATTGCTAGATGCTAATGGGGGCACATTCTCACTCTAGTTTCTATTGCTTTGTTGGTTGCTTGTTTAGCTCCTCGTTCTTAAATTGTTGATTTTTAATTCCTAATGTACACATTTGATTTAGTTACAACAACTTTTATCAGAGTTTTGACAGAGGACCTCAGAATAATAGTGCTGAAGGTTCCAAGGCTACTTGCCTGCCATGCCTACAGTAAAGACATGTACCTTTCCAATTTTCTATATCGCTGATTCTCAGAGGCCACAGTGATTCTGAAGTGCATCTCTGCATATTTAGTAGCCATATATGTAAATACAGTAATACAGAAAAATCAGAAGTTGCCAGATTTAAAGTCATCAATTTGTGTTCCACTTTCAACTTTGTTACTTATGTTTACTTTAATAGGACATTAGTTCTGTCATGTCTGTCCATCTGTACAAATGTCCCTTAAGCCTGGAGCCATAGGCAGTACAGCTACTCCTCAATCTATGCAGTGGTTGTTCCAAAGAAAATTCTCAGGATGAAACCACATCAATTGAATACAATTTTGAAGCCGAAATGAGAATGTTATCGAGCAAGTGCGGACTTTGGTCATGGAGGACTGTCGTATCACAGTCTGAGAACTTGCGAATGAGCATTGGATTGGTACATTCAATTTTGCCAGAGGATTTGCGAAATTTGTACCAAAACTGCTAACAATGGAGCAGAAGCGACGCCATCTGGAAATTGCACAGGACATGCTGGACAATGCAAACAGTAACCCCAACTTTCTGAACACCATGATCACAGGCAATGAGTCGTGGGTTTATGGGTACGACCCGGAAACCAAGATGCAGTTGTCACAGTGGAAACATCTGACATCCCCGAGGCCAAAAAAAGCACGGCAGATCCGCAGCAATGTCAAGGTCATGTTGGCCGTTTTCTTCGACTCCTGTGGGGTTGTGCATCATGAGTACGCACCACAAGGCCAAACCATCACAAAGGAATACTACCAGGGGGTCCTTCGTCACCTTCGTGATGCTGTGCGGCGCAAACGACTGGATCTGTGGGCAGCAAAAACTTGGTAGCTNAACTACAGTATAACCTTCTAATATACATTGAATTATGTCATCATCTTTAAGATCATGCTCAGAAACAGCCAAGATATGTTGGGGAGGGGGGGTTAGTTTGAAGGAATGCTGTAAATAACTCAGTTTTGTTTCTGATGTATTGTGCATTTTGATGTATTATTTTAAGCCTTTGCTTTCATTGTTTTTTTATTATGTAATGACTGGTGCATTTTGGATCTAGCCTTTTTTATTAGTTTCCCTGATTTGATTACGTTTGAATTTTTGTTGTTGTTATTGCCTGTTATTTTACTTATTTCTTGAGTAATTTGCTCTTTACCTATTCTGTTTAGGTGCTGTTCATGCCTTGTATGATAAGCTCTACTTACGTTGCTCAAGTCCAGGGCTCTTACATTTCAGAATCTTTTACGTATCTTCTTTATGTCCACATTTGCTTCCCAAATTTCCTAATTGACTACTGATTCTTTTATCAGATCATGTCTAGTTGGTATATTGAGAAAAACATTTGTACAGATTAGGGCAGTAACTGTGACACCTCCCATAATTACTACATGATCCCATGGGCCTAGTGATGAGCAATCTCTTTCACAGTTTTTGAGTACATCGTTTACCTTGGTGCTAGGCCTCTCTTCAGCATACACGAAACATCAACTTTTTTCTTTGTTTGTTTGTTTTTTTTTTTTTATGTGACATTGTGCATCTGTATGTATCATATGTTGCATTTTCTTGCAGGTTTCCTGATTTAGGGGTAAGTGAGAAAATGGCACCAGATACAAAAACTGAAACATCAAGAACTGAATCAAGAAAACGTAACAACTCTTCAGGTAGTGTTCAGAAGTCAAAAAAAAGAAAGAAAACTCAAAATCATTTCAGATCTCCTCATAACAATCAAGTTAATGGTTTTAGAACTGTCATGTCTGAAGATTCCAATAAAGAACGAAGCGCGGAATATCGTAAACCTGGGCCAAAGTGTCATGTTAGGGCCCAGCAGGCAAGTATAAGTGACATGTTAAATCTCAGATCAGAAGCTAAAGAACCAGAACAGGAAAACAAAGTGAAGCACAAATCTGGCCCAAAATCCCAAGTTGCAGGCAACAATGATAATTTAGATAGTGATAACTCTGATGTTGAATTTGTACTTTATAAGCCTCCAAACTCATTCTTAGATGTAATAGATTTAACAGATGCTGTTGATAAGTCTGTAGAAGGAGAGAATGGAAATGACCCAAAGGAAGCACTTGTGCCACATGTTGTAATGACCAAAATTCCTGGAATGTGCAACATTTACACATGTTCTTTTTGTGAAGGTTCATTTACTTCTGCAAGAAGTGCAAACAGGCATATGTGCAAGGTCAACAGACTTTTCTCAGTATCACCCACAGAAGTGGAACTTGGGGGAAAAAACCCTGAGGAAAAGACACTAGGGGAAGAGGCCTCTAAGAACAAAGTACCAGAGGAAATGACATCTGAGGACAAGACAGAAGGGAAAGGCACCTCTGAGGGTCAGGCAGAAGGGCAAAATACCACCGAAAAGAATGTCCTTGAATATGCGAAAGGAAGCAGTGATGGAAGCACTTTAAATGAACATACATTTTCTGCATCTTCTAAATTATTGTCTGAATTACAGAGAGTAACATCTGAAACAAAAAGTGCTGAAACTGGACATAAAGATAATGGCAGTGAAGTTGACACTAGTTCAGCTAGTTCTGGATCACATATATGTGATATCTGTGGTGTTAGGTGCACCAGACTAGTAGCCTTGGCATCACACAAAGACAGACACTTATACTCAATGAATGAATATGAAGAAGACAGTTGTGACAATGTATTATTTAATGTTAGGAAGAAGAAGAAACGTACCCTAAAGACGGTGACAGAAAGTGAATGAATGTTTTATCAGCTATGCTGTTTTGTAATTTGTTAAATTTATTGGACTGTCCTTGATTACTATTCATAAATTGTCTAATGAAAATTATTATTTATATTTAAAAATTATGTTATGAAGTAGGCAAGATAGACTAAAGCATTGTTTTATATGAGGGGACCCATTTACTGATGATCATGTGTTTAATTCAACATGGAGTTATGATGCAAAAATTGGTAGGTGATTAATATGAGCTTCTGTTCTGTTGAAAATACCAGTGACTGCAATCTTTCCTTTGCACAGGAATTCATTGTAATCGTTAGGGGAGACAGATCATCTATATATATGCATCCCATTGGCTGGGCCAAGATTAGACAGCAGGTCCAATACATAGAGACTGCTGAATTTTTGGGCCTTTTTCAGGTTATGAGCCATTGTAGTTCAGTCAATAAAGAGGTAGGTTGCAGACTGGATGGCTGGAGTTTGATATGTTTTTCTTTACCACGCCCTAGGTTAAACCCATAGAGTGGATCAGACTGCTTTTCTCCATCATAGAGCTTTACCTGAATGCCCCCTTTGCACCTTCTTAGATCTGACACTAGAATGATTTCATTTTGCCTCTCTAAGGAAGGCATGACAGTAGTATGCAGTTATGACCTGCTCTAAAGAAAACAGTAATCAGCTTAATGTTTCATTTATTTCTGCAAGAGCAAATGCAAGAAAGTCATATGTATGGCTCAGTTTTATTGATTTCATATCATATCACACATCATATCACATATTTGTCTAAAATTCTGCTGTCTTAACATTCACAATATTTTTTATTAAATCTGGTTATTACATGGAATAATAACAGAAGTCTGAACATGGCTATTATGATCCACTGTGCAGGTACAGCCTTGATCTCACCTTTCATTTCTCAGTTTCAGGTCCTCTAAAGGGATTGGTTTCATTAAGAAACTGTTGCATGTTTTTGAGGTGGAGCTGTAATGGCTGACTTAATAAAGTGACAAGTTACAGGCTAGCTGGCAGAAGTTTGATTTTTGACATTTTTAATTATTGCCTTCGCCAATATATCCATAAGTATGTCCAGTGGGAACCAGTATATTGTGGCATGTCCTCTGAAAGCCAGAATAATTTAACATGAAGAGACATCCATTACTAGGTATGGCACAGTAAATACCACATCAGTTTAGCAACACATGCATACAACAATAGAAGACCTGTCAGAGGCAGTGTTTTCTGTGCAACCCCTTCCAGCAGCACTGTGACTGCACTATTGCAGCTGTAAAAAAAGATGTTTTCTGTTGGGTTCATCATAAGGACCAGTGGGACAACCTATCTGAAGCCAACCAGTCTGAGTCTGAGGCTGTTGTGAGGCATTCACACCTGGTGGAGGAGACCCTATTGTTTAAGTCACTGTTCAGCAACACCGAGTTAGTTGTGAGACAGTCGCCAGACAGTAAGGATATGAACGTGGAAGCTGTTACCAGGTAACCAATGAAGACACAGCAGGCTGAGAAGACTTAGTGCATCGTGTAATGAACCCAAAGTTTGATGGTTCAAGTCACAGTAAAAGTAAAGTAAAAAGTAAAGCTATCCCTGTAACAGGCCATGAAGGCCCATAGGGTTGTGAGACGTTGAGGGTCCCACATTATCTAGACAATCAGCTCAAAGATGGCGGTAATGTTGTCAGCCTTACGCACTGGCCACGCTTTAATTATTTAATTAATTCCTGGTACTCATTTCTGTTAGAGGTGTGTCAACCCCAGGGCATACTGCAGCTGGATGGATTATGTCAATTGAAAAAATCCATTGACCTCATCGGGATTTGAACCCATGACCTTCCAGCTTGTAGCATAGTGCCTCAACCAACTATGCTACTGTGTGCCCCCCGTTCAAGTCGCAGTTCATCCTTCATTCTTAAATTTAATTTTTTTCATATTTCCTTAAATATTCTAGAGCATTCCAGAAATTGGAGAGAATTCTAGACCCAGAGATTCCAACCCAACTTCCTGTCTTTGTACATGTACACATACTCCCACCCAGCTCTTATATAAAAAGGGATTGTTTGCATTCGGACCTCACTCACTACCATAGGTTACACAACTGCTCACTACTCGCTGAAATTTCAACCTAGTACTTAAGTGCAAGCTCTCTTTATCAGCAGTGGAATGACATAGGACCACAGCAATCATAGAACAGTAAAGTAAGTAAGTCTTATTGAAATTAACTAAATTATTAATATACTAGGGCAGTGTATTACAAAGAAGTGAAACATTTTACTATGCTTACCAACTTCTCCATCTTGGAACAAAAATTTATATGTGAAAATCAAATTAGTAAATGGCAATTATACTGTCCTCAAAGAAATGCAAAAGCATATCCATGTCTATACTTTAAAAACATGTAAAGAAATTAATCCTTGACAAAGAAGATAAATGATGTAGATAAGTCCCACAACACCCAACCTTGTCGAGCAGTTAAAATTACACAGACCTACAATGCCAGTTATAATTCTAAAGAACAAATATATCATAAATCAAAGTTGCCAATAAACTATAAAAGAAAGTTATACTAATTAAATATGTATAGAAGTAATAACAGTATTTGAAACAGTATTACTTCTGAAATATTTTCAGTGTGGAACACACTGTGTAAATTAATCAAGGAATAGCAGTGGGCTTACCTATTTCAAGTATAATTGCAGAAAGTTGTTGCTCATAAGAACTAGAATGAAGACTAATCAAACACATAATGGGAGATAATACAATAGTCTACTTATCCCAGTATGTTGATATTCTTTGGTCACTCAATGTAGTGACAATCAATCAGTTTATAAATATATAAATCAACTAGGGCTCAAAAGGGAGTATCTTACACTTGGATTAAAATATTTAATAAATTACCACATAGTATAAAAAATTCAGCGCAAAACTTAAATAAATTCAAATATTCCCTTAAAAATTTTTTTTTTTAGATGAGTATTATAAATGGAAAACAGGGGATGATTGTGTTAATTACAGATAAATAAAACAACACTAGTCATTTTTAAAAAACTTTTATTGTATGATACCTATAATTCTCTGGATGTGCTTTTTTTCTATTATAGACAATGTTAGTATGTATTTTATTATAATAAGTTGCAGTGCAAGTGTTATATGCATGTTGTATTTAATTATAACATTGTCCTTAAGGTTTTAATTGTATTTCAGTGTGGAACCGTGGAGCATAGTGTTGACAATGACAGTAAATTTACTTGCATCAATAATTATTGCAACAACTGTTGTATATAAATTGTAATATCCTTATGACGTTGTCCTCTGGATTGATTTTATAGTAACTTGGTCTTTGATGTGTTCTATATCTGGAGGCGCCATCGCCAAATGTAGATCTGATGAACAAAAATAAATTCAATTGAATTTGTTCCGAGAATACTGTTTCGATAACCACGTGTGTTATCTGTGAAACTTATTAGTCTAAATAACATAATTTAGTTAACAGCCGACTGTCTTCTCCGTCATAGTATGCAAGTTATGAGCATTTTTAGGTTTACTTCTATGTCTTTAGCATACTTCCTTTTCTAAACACTGCGTTTAATATACTCCATACCAGAGACTACATACATCGACGTGTGATCATTCCGTAGCTTATGTCCTGTTGTTAATTATATTCCTGTACCAGGAAAATGAAAGTGTTGGCACAAATATTAATCTGTACATCACGCCTACCATAACACGATGAGCGCAAACGACCATCTCACTATTTGAAGTGTGATGTATGTATTTAGAATACCCATAAACGGTCATTACTTAAGGATGCACCATCAATGCCTTCGAAGAGAAATATATGATTGTCATGTTGGTTGTTACGGTTGTTACCATTGGAACTGATTATGTCACTTACTTGGCGCAAGAAGTTATTAGTTTTGTTTGCTTCCTGTGTTAGTAATGACAGTAACTTTATGTAGAGGCATGTTTGAATATTATGGTTCGTGAGTCGCTGGTTTCCGTACTGACAGGAGACGCAAAACATTAACTTCCGTGTCTGCTGTCGTAATTGTTTGTAGATGTTGTGTAACAACGATAACGCAATGGAGGGTTTGATATTTTCCGAAGATATTTGCAGGTTGTGTTTGTGGAGAAGCAGCAAACTCTTTCCGATTTTTAGCCTAGAGGGGGAACTTCAGGGAATACCACTGAAAATAGAAATGTGCTTACCCGTTTCGGTAAGTGAAGTGACAGATGTAGTTATGCTTCGTGGATACGAGGTTTTGTTTGTTTTTTCACAGCATTAAGTTCATTGCACCTTAATACGCGGCTTGTGTTGCATGTAACGTGCGGTTTACCTCTGCAACAAGGACATAATGTGTCGCACTTATCAGTTGCCGGGCATATAAAACTCACATGAGGGGTACATTGTATTGTATTGTATTTATTGCATTCAAGCAAATCCAATTACAGGCCAACACCACTGGACATCTTCAACAAATGCTCCAACAATGGAACTAGTCAACATAAAATATACATAACACAATACCATGTTTAATTGTATAAATTGTATAAAATAAGTTAAAATTGTAATAAAAACACATTACATAATAAATTCATTCAACTTAGTTGAATCAACATGTTGATTTGGTAAAATTGTTTACCAGGCGGATGCCGGGATAGTACCACACTGTAGGCCATTGCAACCGCTTCCTCCCAAACACCAAATGTGAAGCATCACTCGAGTATCTTGGAATGAGTATATATCTATATACTACCATCACAGCTATACTGGATTGATGAATTTTAATTTGATGTTTTGCGAGAAGCCAGGGATATATTAACATATTAGCTTCTGAAGGAGAATTATATTACATAATCATTCCAAATTTGCTGTCATTATGGTAGGTGACCACATTACACTGCTTCATAATTAATACCTATGACTATTACCAAGAAAGAGAAGCTTGGAAGTTGAAGTGTTGTCGAGTGTATAAATTGGGGTTTTGCCCCCACCCCCATATAAAGCTCTGCGTTTTTAACAGTATTACGGATGTGTTAAAATAGATTACAATAGAATAGAGTTTATATTCCTTGAGATCTTCCTTGGCCTAAGCCATAAGTTCCCAAAGCAAGGGGTGTGAGGAGTTTTCTGAAGATCTGCAAAAGATCTTACTGAAAAAAAAAGAAGCTGCTGAGTTGATCAGTTCTGTGTTTCCAAATTTACCGCATATTTTTATCGCTTGGAACACAATGTGAACTTGATCAGATTGGTTTAGATGGTTATAACCTTGCTACCTCATACTGTAGAAAATCTGTAGAAAAAGGTGGGGTTTGCATTTTTGTTCACAAAAATTTGAACTATTTAAATGTTAATTTGAGTAGATATTGCAAAGATCAGGATATTGAGGTTAGTGCACTAAAACTAGATATTGAGGCCATGGATGAAATAAAATTGAATACTGTTTTTAATATTTGTGTATTGGCAGTCTGTAAAGCACCTTGTGGTAATTTTATTTCATTTCTTAGTGGATTAGATAGTATTATCAAGTCACTTTACAAAGCTGAATTGAAGTTTATTATATGTGGCGATGTAAATATAGATTACTTTATGGACAGTGAAAAAAAAAGACCACTTGATGCTTTGTTACAGTCCTACAATTTATCGGCTATAGTACACTTCCCCACCAGAGTCTAAAACCAATCAAACACGACAATAGAGAATATATTTATAGACATCCATAAAATTTTGAATTATACTGTCTTTCCCATATACATGATATACATGTATGATGGGTTATCAGATCATGATGCTCAATTGCTAATAGTAAAGGATGTAAGTCCAAAATTATTGAATCATCACATTTATACTATCAAATATACATAAATATTCTGTAGAAGATTCTGAAATTAGATTAAGTTATGAATCCTGGGACAGCATTTCCAGCAACAATGATAACATGAATGTGGATTCATTATTCAATATGTTCCTGAATAATTATTTAAGAATATTTTATACAAGTTATCCTCTCAAAAAAGTAATTGAGAGGGGTAATAAAAACCACTAGATAACTAGTATAAGGATTTCCTGTAATCATAAAAAATATCTTTATTTACTTGGTAGAGATAGTAATGATATAAACTTAAAAAGGCACTATAAGCAATACTGTAAAATGTTAGCAAGTGTGATTAAAGAAGCTAAAAGGTCACTGTACAATATTCAGTTTATTAATTCTAGTGGTAAAATGAAAACAGACTGGAAAATTATGAAAGCAGAAACAAATAGATTAAAGGGACATATGTTTTGTATTAATATTAATCTTTGACTTGTCCCATATCATGTATAATGATCCATGGATGAAATAAAATTGAATTGAATTGAATTGAATTTAGTAAATACCAAAGTTATCCTGAAGCTTTTAATAAATATTTCCTGGCTGCAGCTGGGAAAATGAGTCAGGACATCAAATATAGCGACACGAAAGGTCATAATAATAATAATAATTCAATTCAATTCTTTATTATTTATGTGCCGAGTCTACAGCCGCAGGGCCAATTACAGACAGTGCACAGGGTAGATACAAGTAATTACAATATGGATAAACACAACGTAAAGTCAAAGACAAATTACAGGCAAGCACTGGAGAAGAAAACAATAATGCAGGCAAGTAAACAAACAAACAGACAAACGACAATAATGATGATGATAATTTCATTAACATAAATCAATAATGCAGCCAAGTAAACAAACNATCAGGTCTTTAAGGTTAAAGAATTCACACAGTTATGATGAAATCTCTAGTCCTCCTCTAAATTATATTTGTAATAAATCTATAATAGCAGCGATCTTCCCTACTCATTTAAAATATTCTACTGTAAAATCATTATTTAAGAAGGGTGGTAAAGAAGATGTGACTAATTACAGACTGATCTCTTTATTAACTTCATTTTCTAAAGTATTTGAAAAAGTCATATGTGATAGACTTTTGCAACACATTGACGTCAGTAACATTTTGCTAACAGGACAGTTTGGCTTCAGACCTTGTGCATGAACATAAAAGGCCTCCTATAGATTGATTGATGAAATATTAAATGCGTTGAACAATAGAATGATGGTTGGAGGTATCTTTTGTGATTTACATAAAGCCTTTGATTGTGTTAATCGCAACATGTTTTAGTTTGCTTTCTTAAAATCTATTTAAGTTTACTGAAATTTTCATAAGTTAAAAACACTCTGTATTCCCCGTTAAGTGTGAATACACATTGCTAACAAGTCAAGATACTCTTGTTAAGTAAACCTATAACTGTTTAACATGATTAATGAGCACCACTGTTAAGGTTGTTGCCTATTCAACCAAAAAAGTAGTTCTCATGCTTGAATTTATGTACATCTCTGTATTTTTTCTTTTATTTGCAAACTATAGTAATTGGTTTGTTGTGTATGCTTTAAGGTGACCCGAGAAGATGTTCTTCCCAAACTAATTTGCAGCCAGTGTATCTACAAGTTAGAGATGTTTTCAGAGTTTCGAAATTCCTGTGTACGTTCAGAACAGCTCTTGAAGCGCTACACATCTCACGAGCCAGTTCAAATTCCAGCTTCCCACACTGTGGTATTGCAAGTGAGTTTATATTTGTAATTACTGGGTGTTCAGACTTTGTCCATTGTCCAGTATATAGAAACTAGAAAACACAGTGTTTCAGAAACTGGAATTGTTTCCGTCCTCGTGTGAGGGGGGGAGGGGAAGACACACTATTGGATCCCTTAGAGAAAGTTAACCTCAATCACTGGAGTTTATATTTGTTGTAGATTGTATGACTATAACATGTCACTGTACAAATGTCAGAGGTTCAGTTAGACTTATTCATTATTTGCCATTCTTACATGAAAATAGTATGCAGTCACCAGGTTGTTAATTTCAGTTTACAGAACAAAACAAATAGAAGTGAAAGCTGCATTCTTTTGAAAATATCACACTTTGCATGTACTAATACTAGTGTTGCTCCCTCACCACAAGTGGGCATGGCAGTCATGTGGTACTGTTGATCACAGAAAGTTAAAAGGTAGCAGTATGGGGAGGTGTCAGGTAACATGATGTTCATACCAAGTTGCTTGAAACTCAATCAGTTAATGTCTCTAATATTGAAGTTTGCAGTTGGATGATTACACATTTGCATGCTCATATGCAGACACACACAAGTTCTGTCTTCTGGGATACAATGCCATGTAGTCTGGTGAAAGTCAGTTGACACTACGGAGGAAAATACCACATCTGTGGCCATGCCTGAAGAATAAACCAAGCAAGAAACCAGTATGAAGTAGACAGCAAGCAGAGCAGGCTTCTTACTTCGTGTACTCTTCAAACCTGAAGATTAATCACTAAAAATTTCCTTTTAAGGGAATCTTTCTATTCAATAAATGAATACCTGGAATGATCTATAAATCTATAGTTAAGGTTTATTCTGAATGAAGTTCATATTGGTGTAATTGTGATAACATGTACTTATGGGCGTATTTTGTATCTGTACATCGTTGTTGCGACTCGAAAATTGTTCATTTGTTGTATGTATGTATGTATGTATGTATGTTGACAAAGTTGTGAGTTACAGCTGCTTTTATCATAATATTTTATCTATTTGTTATATTATACTTTTCATTTTATATCTTATTTTAGTATATATATAAATGGACTGCTTCTATATTTGTGGTGACTTGGCTTGCCTGTACGGATTGCTTGAGATAATAATAAATCAAATCAAACAGTGTCATATCCCAGAAGATAACCAATACTGTGAGAACCACAAGTCCAGTTAATTTTGTTGTATTGCATTTTACACTATATACCTTCTACATTTAATTCATAGTATTAAGTAATCATCGGTACTATTTTATTTATTGCAAATTTGATCATTTTATTTTATCTGCTATCTATTTTCCACCCCAAATACCATCATCATCTCGTGCAGTAGTGAGACTTTTAAAAAATGTAATCAGAGTAGTCACATTGGTATAGTTCTTTAAAAAAATGTAATCAGAGTAGTCACATTGGTATAGTTCTTTAAAAAAATGTAATCAGAGTAGTCACATTGGTATAGTTCTTTAAAAAATGTAATCAGAGTAGTCACATTGGTATAGTTCTTTAAAAAAATGTAATCAGAGTAGTCACATTGGTATAGTTCTTTAAAAAAATGTAATCAGAGTAGTCACATTGGTATAGTTCTTTAAAAAAATGTAATCAGAGTAGTCACATTGGTATAGTTCTTTAAAAAAATGTAATCAGAGTAGTCACATTGGTATAGTTCTTTAAAAAAATGTAATCAGAGTAGTCACATTGGTATAGTTCTTTAAAAAAATGTAATCAGAGTAGTCACATTGGTATAGTTCTTTAAAAAAATGTAATCAGAGTAGTCACATTGGTATAGTTCTTTAAAAAAATGTAATCAGAGTAGTCACATTGGTATAGTTCTTTAAAAAAATGTAATCAGAGTAGTCACATTGGTATAGTTCTTTAAAAAAATGTAATCAGAGTAGTCACATTGGTATAGTTCTTTAAAAAAATGTAATCAGAGTAGTCACATTGGTATAGTTCTTTAAAAAAATGTAATCAGAGTAGTCACATTGGTATAGTTCTTTAAAAAAATGTAATCAGAGTAGTCACATTGGTATAGTTCTTTAAAAAAATGTAATCAGAGTAGTCACATTGGTATAGTTCTTTAAAAAAATGTAATCAGAGTAGTCACATTGGTATAGTTCTTTAAAAAAATGTAATCAGAGTAGTCACATTACCGTTTTAAAGCATTCTTTACAAATTAAAAACACTGCCTTAAGTGGAGGTCATGTCTTTCAGTTCTTTTCTGACCTATGTCAGTGCATTGTACCACTGGATAGATTTTCTTAAAATGTGATGTGGGACATATTCATCAGACACTGAAACTCTGATTTTCAGCCATCCAGTTAATATAAATGGACTTCTGCATGTAACCCATACACAACTTTTTACAGATATTGTTGAAATTTGATATGGAAGACTTCCTCCAAAGTTTTAGGCATATCAGATCTTAAGCCCTGTTGATCCATAAAGGAGTTCAACTTACATAAGGTCATAAACTGACTTTTCTGTGTATATACTACCATGTGTATGGGGTTTGCTTTACGAATAACAGTGGGTCCTGGATTTGGTGACTGGATGTATTGGCACTTCTTTACAATTACACTTGATTTTGACAGCTTCCAATTAATGACTGTCTGCGACTTGCTCCATTCCTTACTGGACCACAAGCATCTTCTCTTCCACTGTGACAAATCACAGCCACGAAAGACATCTGTCTTGCAAATCTTGTATTAATTCAGGGCAACACTTTGATTTATACAAGCGTATTCATTGCTGCGGGAAAAAGTGTTTCCATAGCCACTGCATAGGAAATGATCATATTTGCTTCTGTTGTTCTCGTTTTCAGTCAATGTTTACCTAGCAAATGATCATATTTGTCCCAATACCTTAAACCACTTCACAGATTTTTTTTTAATTTGATGTCAGAGATTTCAATTACATGTTGTCTGGCAATTCCAATTCTCAACTGTATTAATCCATAGTAAAGCCTAGTTTTCCAAAGACCATAAATTTAATATTCCATGTATCCTTTAAACTCTTCCACAGATCTTGTTGGAATTCAGTATGCGAGACTCACTGATTTACATTTCATTATTCGTGTTTTGAAATAAGCTTAATAAACTTAAAAGAACACTGTGGGTAATTTTGTGTGCTGTACTACAGTACAGAAGAAAACCTTCCCAATTTTCTTAATTAAAGTATGTGCTAGTGTTATACATTGAAGGCTTTTTTTCAGATGCCGGAAGAATTGAAGGTAGAGGTTCAGGATCCAGATCCAATTGCAGTTGAACAAGAAATTCCATTCTTCTGTGTTATACCTACTGACATGCATAAGGAAGGCACTGAAGAATGTGGACCACGAAAAGTACAGGATGAGAATGTGAATAGGGTCAACAGGGAGGCAGCAGGGGTTGAGAACAGCAATGCAGTTGCCACAGCAATAAAGAAAAAGGTCAAAAGAAACCGAAAAGTTGTAAAACGAAAGCGTGCTGTCAAGAAACCGAGGTACTTTAGATTAACCCTTTGAGCGTGAAGTGAAACATTAAATGTCCACTATACTAGCCTTTCATATGTTGTCACATTCTTCCTGCCAATCTCCCAGCCACATCCCTGTCATCAGTCTGCACCTAACTGCATGATTAGTATATGATTCAAACGTTTCATGGTAGCAGTATGCATTGAAGTCCTGAGAAGACTTCATGGTAAACTGTAAACAGACATAGATTCTAAATGATTCTGACAGTGGTGTATAATACTCAAAATTACTTGGTTTTTGAACTTTGTCCATTGTCTGGTATTCTAAAAACTAGAAAACAACGTTTTGGAAACTGGATCTGTTTCCAGCCTCATGAGAGTAGAGTTCTCTCTAAGGAACCCAGCAAAGTTATTGTCTCCCCCTCTCACCTGAGGATGGAACAGATGCAGTTTCCAAAACATGTTTTCTGGTTTTTAGAATACCGGATGATGGACAAAACCCAGTAATTCTCTGTAAAGTTAAAGGTATAATTTTCACCATGCTAAATTAATTAAGCACCATGCCATGGAGACATACAGGGGAGTTGAGTTGTAGCTCCACCATTCTTGACCTTGACGGGAAAGGGCCCTCAATACCCATCATGTTTCCTTTAGACAGTTTTGTGTTTTTGAGATGATGATAAATGAATGCTAAATCAGACTTTTTAAATCTGAATTAGTGAAACTGAAATTGAGAATTCAGCAGAAGTCATCCTTTGTTATATAAGCTTTCATACTATGAACTTCCCCCGATACCTCCCATGAACAATACGCACAAATAGTAAGTTAAAAACCATCCCTTATGTAGTATACATAATATCCACATAAAAATATTATCAGTACTTGCAGAGTACAAATGAAACACTGAAGTTTAAACATTTCTTGCTCATTTGTGACTTACTACATAACTTATGTTAATGCCAAGTGTAACCATCATTGTTGTGGTAACCCAGAATTTCATAATTTCAGAGCTTTCATCTCACTGTTGCATTACTATCGTATACATGTAGAAAGACATGAAACATGAACTTCTTACTCATATGCACTCTTTTGTGAAATTGCCAAAACAGGCAGGGTTTCATAAAGGAAGAGAGAAGTCAGGTCCTACACTTCATCCCAATTAATCTTTCTTACTTCTCATGCCAAGTAACAGTTGCAGGTATTACTTTAAATGCAGTAACAGAAACTGTTAAATAGCTCTTGAAATGCTACCTTAAGGAATATCCTTGTCAGATCACTTATCATATTGTAAGCACATTTGTGATAAGGTCCAGTTTAATTATCCCACATAAACTAATATGTTAACACGGATCTGGTATTACTCAAACTGACAAGTTAAAAAATGTACTTCTTTTGGCTTATTTTGGACATCATCCATCGTCTGGTAAGTAAAAGACAAAAGACCACAACGTTTCGGAGACTGGATCTGTCTCCGTCTTCAGGTGGGTAGGGAAGGATAAACTGAGTAGGTTAGTAGGTTTATCCTTCCCTACCCACCTGAAAACGGAGACAGATCCTGTCTCCGAAACATCGTGGTCTTTTGTCTTTTACATACCAGACGATGGATGAAGTCCAAAATAAGCCAAAAGAAGTACAGTATACACCATCGTCAGAATCCTTTCAAGTCTGTCCAAGTTAAAAAATGCTCATAATGGCAGTAGTATATACAAGTACATATTCCTTATTCCAAGTTACACAGTTAGATGGCTCTTAGGCTATTTAATGGTGCTGTGTCAGTTGTGTTATTTATGTTGTGAACTTTGGAACCCGGTTTATTGCTCTTTATTACCACCTTTCCAAATGTATCGTAGTAAAAAGTATAGAGGATGAGGCTATAGAAACTAATACAAATTAGTGTGTAATGTCTGTTGTTTCTATTTTCTTTTCAGTAAAAAATCTGACCTTTTGGCAGCTCGTAGAGATCACACAAAACATGGGCGAAGTCGGTACCTAGGTTCTTCTCATGTGGCAGATGTACCTGCACTTACTGCCTCCAGGCAAGCTGTGCACATATGTAAACATTGCTCAAAAAATTTTCCTTCTAGGGCACAACTGAGTCGCCATCTCACATCTTCAAATTGTTTATTTCAGTATACATGTCGTTACTGTGCAAAAGTTTTTTGTAATGCTAAGAACAGAATTCACCATGAGAGAAATCATAGAGGTAAGAAGAATTTTATTTGCAGGATATGTAAACAAAAATTTCAGTCTTCATTTGATTTAAATGTACACACATTACAGGGCTGTGAATACTCTGCATTTTATGGCCAGCAACATTCAACTGTCATAACAGAAACAAAGCTGCAAAAGAAACAAGAAAGAGATACTGAAGGACTGAATGAAAAAAGACAATCTGAAGGCTTTTTAAACAAAATTTGGAATAATAAGACAGAACTCTTCAACTGTAAATATTGTAAGAAGGATTTCACAAATTTATTGCCATATAAAAAGCACATACGTACCTGTAGACATGTCATGGCCATGTCAAAAGTTAATGAAATGCAAAAAGCCCATATTAAACCAGCAAACAAAAGTGTTTCCCTGAGACTAAAGCAAGATAATTCTTCAGGAAATCGGAAAACAAAAAATAAAATTCCAAATGGTTTATCTGACAATATTGATATTATAGAATCATCAAGAGGAAAGGAAGTCTTGTTGGAAAATCAAAGAGCTACACCATTAGATAATCCGTTAGAAAAAGGCCCTTCTGATATCAGTCTTAAGGCATCTTTACTTGCAGTTCTTGGGCTTAAAGAAAAACCCAAACCAACTGATTTAAAAACAACAGAAAAGCCAGATGAGATGAAGATCAGTAAAACAAGTACAGACAATATAACAGATGAAGTGGTCACAGTTTGTGACATCTGTAGGAAAATATTTACATCCGAATCAGGCATGTTGAACCACCAAGCAACAGTACACAACAGAAATTTGACTTCTGAAAGGATTAACAGTCTAATGAGAGTAGAAATTTAGGATTTTAACATTGTAATTGCATAAGGTGGTTTTGTTATTTTAGCTGTTAGCATGGCAAGGATACATATTTGTGTATCCATATGTTTTTCTATGATTCATGGGGTTTTTTCCTTTTGTAACATTTCCTTTTCCTAATTCCCTGGTACAGTGTCTTTCTGCAGCACTTAGTAGTTACACAGCTGTTTGTTATTCTTATGGAATTGAGAGTTTCTCCAACATTAATACAAAAGCCTACCATTGGATAGTCTTAAGCCATTTAATTGCCATCCTTGCACCATCCATTGAATTGAATTGAATTGAACGGAATGCTTCTCCAAGACTAGGTTAGTACTGTCTCATTTATATGTAATGTTATGTGATTTTCTGCCCAAGACATAATATGTCTTGTATTTCTCCATTTGAACTGCATGTTCAGTGCTTTAACTTGCATGATTTAATCTCTATAAAATCAGAGTATAAACCTTGAACATCCTGTTTATGTAATTTTCTAAGTTTTCATATTCATTTAATATTTTCCTGAGATTTGTTTTCAAGTACATTTGTTTTTGTAGTGTGAGAAATCCAATGCACACCAACAAAATAATGTTATTAAATGTTTATATTTGAATTATAAGATATTAGGAAAGAAGATAAGGAGTTCTGGGCAGAACTCATAAAAACTGCTGCCCTATTATGCAGATTATCATTGATACAAATGTTATATTGTTAATGTTACATTTAGGTAAAATAAGTTCATAATCCAGCAGTAAGTTACTATTAGCTCATGGGTTAGTATATTGGACTTGTGCATAAATGGTCATAAGGTTAAGTCGTAAGGGAGTGTGTTTTTTAGCTTACATGCCTTTTAGTGAAAAAAAAAAGTAGGCTTACAAGATTGCTGTACTGTCTCTGTTTTCCACCATCAACTTTGGTGAACCAGTTGACTGATTATAACAAATTTTGTGTGACCATTGTCACTTCAGGCAACCCTGATTATGTACTTTTTAAGGTTTCTACAATCAGGAATAATGGCAAGAGAGGTACATGAACCTTTGTAGAATATGGTGACCATGTGAAATTCTCATTCCCTGTTCATTTTGGCATTGATGACTAATCAGCCTTTGTTGGCAGGTATGAAATTTTCTGTGAGGACAGACTGTAAAGCTTCCTGTGAATTATACATATGTAAAATATTGTTTTGGAGTGTAAATATTCTTACAAATTTTATGTAAAATATTGTTTTTATAAGCTAACAATTACAAATATAGTGGAAGTGCAAAACTTTGAGGATAACGCACATAAATTTAACATACAGTCTATGTGTAAGTAGTAAGACTTTTGCCAAAAGAGATGGTAGTGATGACAGCAAGAGCAATAATTCAGATATTATTTATTTGCATGCTGACTCAACAACCCAGGGGCCAATTACAAAGTAAGCACAAGTGAAAGAAAAACAAATAAAGCACAAAACATGCAATTCATAACATCTGAGTAATGGTGATGATAAGCGGCCTCCGTAGTCTAGAGGTAATGTTCCCACCTCATGACTTGTAGCACGCGGGTTCAAATACCCGGCGGAGGTCATCGAATTTTTAAGGGCGGAAAAATTCAGGGAACAAGTCCTCCGGGAGGGATTTTAAGCCGTGGGTCCCGTGTCATAGCTTTACGGTACGTAAAAGAACCTCATATCTCCAAAGGAGGTCACTGAGCCAAGTTACGGACGTTTCCCGCCCAACAGCAGTCTCTAATACCTCTGGTAGATGGGGGAAGCATTATAGGTACCTCTCAGTTAGTAGAACCAGTCTCGCTGGCTGGGCGGGACTGATGGTAAGCACCAGTACCGGTAGGATATAGAGACTGGTAGAAATCATAAAGGGAAGCACAATGGACCAATACAGGTCTAAGTGCATGGGGAAACCCACCCTCTCCAATAACTAACTAACTAATGGTGATGATAAAATATATTGTAACATCCTGTTGCATATCATTTATTAATCAATAAATGTCACTGAGTCACAGTCTTACGTGCAACACGTCCTTCTAAAACTTATTTAAAAGTTTCCTACATACACATCATGTGTCTTTTAAACCTTATATAAAGGGTTCTGTGCATTGCACTACATGTTTTGACCAACATTCGTCATTATCAGCTGTTTAAAATTGTTGGTGGAAATTGCTGTGCTTCCATTTTGTGATTCTAATATTCTATGTGTAGTGTCTAGACGCAACACTAGGAAGATATGCAGCTCCATAAAATACATGAGCACATAGATGGGACTACACATTGAATATTAGAAGCACAGAAGTTTCCACCAACAATTATCAACAATTGATGATGACTAGTGTTAGTCAAAACATGTAGTGCAATGTACAGATGCCTTTAAATAAGTTTTAGAACTCTGGCATAGATCCTTAAAGTGGAAGGACGTAACAACTCTGTCCCCATAAAACTCTGGTTGCAAATTGGTGATATATAAACAGATATGTGAAATTAAATAAGCACAAAAATAATTAATAGTTACTGCAATTATATATACATAACGTTGGTTAAAAATTTGTGTTACACTGACCTCCCAAGAAGACCAGTACACCCCGAGAAAGACTCTTGGCTCACCCGCATAACAGGACTTAGTAATTAAAGTGAACCCTTGCAAAACATGAAGTCATGACAGTGTCAAAGGCATTGCTGCAAAAGAGCAATGGTTACAGTACAGATCCTGCGTATGTTAAATTTGTCGGTTATATCATCTAAGTATCGTGCTGCAGCCATGTTTATCATGTTAGTAATTTTTTTATGATTTTCTGTAGATATGTGGTTGAAGTGCATTAACATATATGTATAGTTTTGTTGTACATTTATTTTTAGAGTAGTGTATTTATTTACTTTTGACAGAATTTGTATGTTATACTTCATTGTATTTGTTGGCCAATGTATATAAGACACATCTGCATACATGACTGACAGGTGTACTTCATGAAATTCTGGTCCTTTGCTAATTCTTTTGCACTTTCCAAGTGGCATATTTTGAACCAGAATTGAAAAATAAAGATTACTTGTGTAAAGTAAGTATATTCATATAATATGATTATTTATGGTTTATGGTAAAGCTATCCGTATTAACAGGCTGTGGAGGCCCATAATGTGAGATGTCGAGGCTCCCACATTTTCTAGACACAGATGGATTTTTGGCTTCAGCAGATTTCTGATTGTTCCCAAAAGTTAAGTTGGTGATGAAATGAAACCGTCACGACACCAACCAGGACATCCAAAGGAATCTACCACAGTTTTAAATGCATTTCCACAAAAGGAGTACAGTGACTGTTTTCGAAAACTTTTCAACCGATTCCAGCTATGTATTGATTCAGAAGGAGACTATTTTGAACAAAAAGAGTGAAATTTTGAAAATAATTCACGTCTTGTATTTTTAATGAACACAATTCTGACAGAACCTGGACACACTGTGTATACTACATGCCATGCCCATCTCATCCTCCTTGACTTTAGCATTCTAATTATGCTTGGCAAAGGGTGCAGTTACAACACAACACAAGTTTATAACCTGAAATGAATGCAAATGTTTTAAATCTGACTGATTTTTATAACAGGCCTGAGGTGAAAGGGAGAGAACAAAGAGGTAAAGAATGATAGTTTTTTCTTCATTAAACATTCCCCCAGGTAAGATAAGATCATGAAAATCCAGAAGGTTTCCTTGGACCAGACTTGAATCAGCACAGTTCTGACCAAAGAGAATAACAGTTCAGGCTTATCGGAGGAGAGGATTAAATTATTTGTAATATGCTTTCCATTATGGTTAACAGCATTGGTGCCATTTGAATTGTCTGTTCTGTACATGTCTGTAAAGGGCATGCATTTCTCATGCACCATAAAGAGAATTTGGTTGGTTCATGAACTGGAAATGGATAACAAATGGTTGCTTGCAGTATCTTAATGTTTTCAGTGATTGACATGGTCATATGTAGGATTTACTGTAATACTCTTGAGATACGCTTTATAAACTTGTGAGGTTGGCTTGCATTTCAATTTACATATTGTATCTAATTTGATTGTTTATCTGGTTTGATGGTGTGTGTTATATTTAATTATAGGTTAACCATGCCAAGTGAGACTATATTGTTGACAAATTCTAATCCTTTAAGCATTTGGAAAATAGGATATCAAGAATGATGCATTTAATGATCTGACTTGTTCGAGTGTTACTATTGTAGCAATTATGAATGCCAAATAAAAATTAAATGAACACAGAATGGGGTAGACACACTTCATACTGGAAGAATACTAGCACTATAAACAGAAAGGACACTTTGTTTGGAAGAAGGAAAGACTGAAGGGGGTTTTAGATCTGATGTGACTGGTTGTTCTTATTGTTTTCATTGGAGAGTAATGGCCAATGAAAAGAACAGATCTCAATGTATCTCGGCTACTAAAAGGAACTTGCACAAGTGGAAAACAAATGTTAGTAATAATTACTTTCTTAGGAGGACATTAATTAAAAATTTTAAATTCGCTTAGTGGGGTGTGGAATCCAACTGGGTCCACTTGGCACGGCGGCCACTGATTGGCCTATTTTAGCCTGCCCTGAGTAATTATGATGATGGAGAATTTGGTGGAATGAAGATTGGTAGGGGAAACCGAAGTACTCTGAGAAAACCCGCCCCAGCGCCGCTTTGTCCACCACAAATCCCACTTGACCAGACCCGGAATCAAACCCGGGCTGCCGCGGTGGGAAGCCAGCGACTAACCACTTGAGCTATGGCGTGGTCTTAGGAGGACATTAAGAAATGGCATGTTAACAGGAGTCGACAAAAAATAAAGCACCTTTTGCATTGAAATTCTCAGTATAAAGATTCCTAGGCATGCAGAAGTTGGTATACCTTTACCAAGCAAAATTTTCAAATGAAGCGAATTGAATCATTACTGCAAATTAGGGTGAACATATTTGAAAAGTATTATTTGTAATGAAAAGAACAATAAGATTGCAGTCAATAAAAGTAATTTGTTTTAATATAATTCCATAGTACTGTACACAGTGCATTTACATCACACACACACACATTGCCTTTTAGTGAGAAAATTAGGAAATTAGTGTGTTTTCAATTTCCCACTGGCGAATGAACACCTATCTTGTGAGATATAATACTATGTAGTTTGCTGAAAATCAACCGACATTTTGGAGGCACTGGTTGCCTCCATCTTGAGATTCAAAGAATAAGCAAAGCAAGAAATCTACTTGAAGTAGATGACTCCAAAACGTAGGTCAACTTTCAACGGACTACACGGCGTTATATCCCAGAAGGTGAAAACCTTAGCAGCTTTGTAATTGTGACATGTGTAAACGTCATTAATTGGCTTTCATATACCCTTGTGGACCCTTATTTATCCTCTTGCATATGGCGAGTGGCCAATATAGTTGTAACTTGTCCACCAGAGATTCTGGCCTGTCGGTATAATTTTTCAGAATATCCTGAACTGGGTCTGAGTTGTTACATGCAGCTAAAATATGGGCGCGTTTTGTTTTTTTTTTTT
>NW_019734964.1:496539-577425 GCF_002891405.2 Cryptotermes secundus
TAACTTGAACATTTAAGTTTTTACTGTTTTTAGTTCTAAACTGTAGAAAATAAGTTTTTTCATAATTTATTACTAGCTCATTTTTCCTAAACCATTCATTTATCATCTCAAATAATTTATTTATTCTAATTTTAAATGTTGCAGGATTCTTATCAAAGATAAGGATACTTGTATCGTCTGCAAATAATATTGGTTTGGATAGGTCAGATATAATTTTTGGTAAGTCATTTACATATAGTAAAAAGAGCACTGGGCCTAATACAGAGCCCTGAGGCACTCCGCACTGTATTTCTTTCCATTCAGAACAACATTTACTCCCATTTTCATACAAAATTACTCTCTGGTATCTTCCTCTCAAATAGGATCTCATAAGTTTCTGAGCAGCTCCTTCAATTCCATAAAATTCCATTTTTTATAGCAATATATCATGATTTACTCGGTCAAACGCCTTACTCAGATCACAAAAAATTCCACCCACTATATAGTTGTTGTTTAAAGCCCTATAAATATTCTCCATTAGATTATAAGTAGCTAATATAGTTGAAGAGTTTTTTCTAAAGCCGAATTGTTCCTGCGTTAGCAGGTTATATGTATTTAAGTGAGCACTGTATTTGAATTCTGTTAGGAGATTTCAGTGCCAAAGGAGGTAAAGCAGGCATTTCACCAAACCAATTGGGAATGCAAGTTTACATGAAGATAGTAATGATAATGGTGTTAGGTTAGTACTCGTTCTCACAACCAAAAATGTACTGTCAAGACTGCAGTGCTTCCACATGTCAATATTCATAAATACACTTGAACCTCCCCTACCATAATGACACAGATTAATCACATTTTGATAGATAGGACATGGCAATCAAGTTTACTTTATGTTTAAGGTAGTGGACTGGGATGCTGATACTTATCTGGTGGTGGCAGACTGGCAGAAAGTAGAGGGACAGTGCAAATGTTTTATATGACAAGGGTCAGTCTCAAGAAGCTAAATGATGTGGAAGTTTAAGAACAGTATCAGGGTCAAATCTCAAATAGCCTTGCAACTTTAGAATGAAGAGATAATTATGTGGACATCAGTAATGATTTGGAAAATACTAGAGAGAATATAATTTTATCAAAAGGAAGTCTTGATTATTGTGTATTGAAGCAGCATAAACCATCATTTGACAGAAAAATTTCCAAAACTATTATATCAAAGGAAATGAGCAAAATTGACAGTAATGTTGACATTCTGTGGGAGCATCTCAGAAACACACCGATAACAAGTATACATTGAAAAAACAAAACCCAGGTTGAATACCTAGTTGAGGTCAGAAAGTGAGAGAATTAAGTTTAGTCACCAGCCAGGATAGAAAAGTTTTTCCTTCAAATCGAAGTAAAGTAATTCAATAGAAGAATATCTTAATGAAGAATTCTGTAATATTGGTTACTGATAAACAGAAGTGTAGAATAAGGTATATTCCTAATAATTTTATATCTTCCTTACTTACTTACTCATGGAGCTGAGCCCCTATGGAGGAGCCACCAATTCTGCAGCTCCTCAAGAATTTCCCAGCATTTTATGGAACCCAAAGGTTCATTACCGTGTTCACAAGAGCCCTCCACTGGTCCCTATCCTGAGCCAAATCTATCCAATCCATACCATCCCCTCCTATCTCTCTAAGATCCATTCTAATATTGTCCACCCACCTATGCCTTGGTCTTCCCTGTGGTCTCTTTCCTTCTGGCTTTCCTACCAATATCCTATATGCGTTCCTCGTCATAATAATTTTATACCATAATCATTAATGTATTTCAATAATAATATGGATGGACATGTCCTATATCAGTGTATTTTGATGTACAGGATAAAATAAAAAATTAGTAAATGAACGTGTTATATTTTAGCCAAATAAATCAATGTATAAAGATTAAAGTTTTCTGAGATGTGGTCCTGCCATAGTCAGGTAGATCTTTACCACCCTTTTGGAGGAAAGTGCTACCTCCACCTTTAGTTTATAAGAGGTAAACATATACCAGACTACATGACATATCTCAGAAGACAATACTCTTCATAGTCACTGCTGTGAGAACCACGGCTCTCAAATTAATGTATATATCAGCAGTGTTCTGCTCTTTGTTGTATACTCCTACAGGCCCATTACTCCAAATGGAACTGCGAGAGCCCAAACGAAAGTGTCGAGTACGTATTTCTTTGCAGCAGCCTTTCCCAGTTCTTAACAGGGATGTAACATCAATACCAACAAGTAAAGCTCTTTGGCAAGTGTATACTGGAAAGTACAGTGGAGACTCTGTTGTAGTGGATGCCCCAGATGAAATGATGGCACTTTATAATATGGTAATACATGTCGTGTGTGATTAAACTACTTATTCATCTTATTATACTGCATCATCCTGTTGCACCGTGTATTCTAAATTAACACTTATACGTAAGAAGTATGGAATCTGAGATAGCGCAGTCGGTATTACAACTGGCTATGGGCTGGACAGATGAGGGGTTAGAGTTCGAGTCCCAGTAGGGTCAGTTATTTTCTCTTCTCCATGTCTTGTGTGCTGGCTATAGGGCCTACCCAGCCTCCTATCTAATAGGTACTGGGTAGCTAGGGGTAAAGTGGCCAGGGCGTGAAGCTGACCACTCACCTCCAGCTAATGCTGAGGTCAAGAAAATGTTGATCTATACATCCACTCCCCCATATGCCTCCATAGCATAGTGCTTACTTAGTTAAGCACAGGGACAACTTTACCTTACTTCTTTCTAAAGTATTAATCTCTTCCTGTTATTCAAACACTACAAGTTCCAGCCCAACTTGCCATCATCAGGTGTACGAGTTGTAGAGGAAACTGAAGCCATGTTGTCATGCTGCTCTATATAGGCAAAAACATGTTGGTATTTGAATAACAGAAAGAAGAATGGTTTGAATTTTAATACATCAACAGAGTTGCAAGTTATCGAAAGTAATGGTCAAAAGCTTAGCATTTTTGCTTCATGTATGTAAGGTTCCAGGTCCACTTCTAAGAACAGAGACTGTCTCAGTTGTACTGTATTTATGGCTTTTGTATTTGTATGACTTGTTCCACATCCTACAGTCATTCTGACTTACTTTGGATCTACAGAATGAATATGTAATGTACGTATGTATGTATGTACAATGTTTTTATCTTTAGCCCCTCAAGGCAAGTATTTTGATAATTTTAAATTAGGTCTTTTCCTCCCATGAACGAACTCCGTGGTTTTAGTCCACAAGCAGATTATACCATCTGAGCGACCGCCGCTTGTAGAAGTTAATGCCAACTTTAGCAGATATAGGGTGTTGTGTGGTCAGTGCAACAAATCCCCATAGCCTAATTTCGGTTTTCTAGACTGGAGCTGCCATTTCATTGAAATAGCTCCTCAATTATCATCATATGGCTGAGTGGACCACGTTCCAGACTCACTATTTCTCAGAAAAAATCTGGTAGCGTAAGGAATCGAACCCGGACTTCTGGATCTGTAGCCAGGAACTCTGACCACTAGACCACAGAGTTTAATTCGTTATCCAGCATCTTATAATTCAACACATTATAAAGTGTGTACTTGAAAGGTTTCTTATAATAATAACAATAATAATTATAAAACTTAGATTCTGTAAGTTCTTTGGGCTGAATTACTTTGAAGTGTAGTTGAGTTTTATTGCTGTCATACATTGCAGCTGCTTTCAATTCTCTATTGCCCTGACAAGATTTTTGGTAAACAGAAGAATACTGACTAATTAGTACCTGTAATCTCTTCATTTATAGGGCTGTTTTGGAAAAGGGTCATTATCCCGTGGAAGTCCAGAATTTGGTAAAGAAAGACAAGGAACCCCACCTTTCATTCGTCATCGGCAGTGGAAACGTAGATGCAGATGGGCAAACCAACTTAAAGCTATGAAGACTGATAATGAAACAAAACAACAGGAAACTGTTGTGAAGGTTAGTCAGCGGGACTGTGTTGGGGAGGATCACATTGCAGGTGAAATCACACTGACTGCAGGAAAACAAGCATCGCCTGAGGGAAGTGCAAATATAATTCCTGAGGATGAAGCTCAAGAGAAGAATTCAAGAAAGTTCTGTGATACAAAGAGTACAGTTGAAAGAGATGATGAAATTAAAACAGACAGGACATTTGAGGAAACTAAAAATTGTGATGATAGCAATGGTAAAAAGACATGTGATGTGAATACAGATAAAAAGCTCATAATACTTGATTCTGCAGAAGAAAACAATAAAAATAAAGCAGTAAAAAATCTAGGACATGTGGACAGGACTAAGAACAATAAAGAAGGTGAACATGAACAAAAAGGCACAACACAACTTAATAATTTTACTAGTACTAATGAACAGAACAGAAATACAGTGGTAGAATGTCATAGCTCCAAGACTAATGGTACCATAGTTACATCTGAGAATAATGGTACTAAAGAAGGTAACACAGAAGATTGTAGTCAATCTGCAGATGACAAGAGTGAGGAAAGGATGTTACTGGTTCTTCCTGATAGTGACAGTGATTGTGAAGGATATTTGGATAATGTCTGCCCTAGATTAGAGAAGGAACCATTCCCAGTTCACGAAACTTTACATCTAACACTTGAAGAAGCCTTCTTCTTGAGTTTTGGTCTCGGTTGTCTTCAAGTTATTGATTTATTTGGAAATTGCCTATCACTGGATGGTATGTGGCAGTTATTTTGTAAATCTCAGAAAGACTTCATCCAGAAGTATGTTGCATACCATTATTTTCGCTCTAAAGGCTGGGTGGTGAAACCAGGAATCAAATTTGGTGGTGATTTCTGTAAGTTTAATTTTTATATGAAGTTCATCTTTCCACCAGGTGGTAAATGTTCTTAAATATTTGTGCATATGCACACAGACATGTCCATTCCTAATCTTCTCATTCCTGTCATGTGATGCCATCTATATTAGGCAAGATATGAATGATACCAGTTATTGGATTAGTTTTTGGTTAGTATGTCACATTATATTCAGAGTACAGTTTTCTCGAATGTGATGCCCAGCTTGATACTGATATTTTTTAGGCACGTGCTGCTTTTGTTTTCTGCATTGAAGAAGGAGCCAGCAGATTTCCCCCAAATATTGGCACAACCCTACCAGATTACACAGTTTCACATCCCAGGTGATAGTAATCTTAACCCTTTAAAACCCAATGGTTGCTATATATACTGTCTACTTTACAATACTAAAACTCTGTAGTCTGCCCATGCAGATTTGTGTTCTCACAGTAAACAGTGACTTTATTGCCTAAACAGCATTAACTGACTAGTGTTTTTAACAGAGATGTAATGTGTTTCCTGTGAGGCAGGAACTGAATTTGCATATGTAATAATTAGAGAAAATTCAGTCCATAGTGTGTTAATATTCATTGTTGAGAGAACCTGAATTTACCTATGTAATAATTAGAGACAAGTCAGACCATAAAGTGTTAATATTCATTGCTGAGAGAACCTGAGATCTGTTATGTTATGTTTTGGGGCATGAAGCTGACCACATACCTCCATCTAGTTGTGAGATCAAGAATGGTACAGTATATCACCACTTTCCCATACATCTTCATTGTGTGATGCTTAATTAACTAAACATAGGGACAACTTTAGCCTTTTTTTAATACATTCAATTTAATTTATTTGCCCACTCTTCATAACGTGGTATCTCACCTAGATCTTGTATTCTGCAGCTGTCATTTTAATTGTTGACATTCTCACAAAATAAAACATTTGTCATCCTTGCATGAAATATGACCATCCCTTGCCCATAAGTTCACCATGTTTTCCTGTAGTGTTTCTACTTGCACATCTTGCCTTATGTCATGATTTTAGATTTTATCCTTTTATATTTCTCCTTTTGTGCTATGTGCAAACTTCGTTTTTGCTGCTTGTATTCTGCTTGCATTTATTCATGTCTATGTCTACAGTCATGTTCTGTACATGAAAGTTTGCAAGTGACATGTTTTATTATACCATAACTTTAAATTTATCTGAAGTAAGAGACTGCCTGATAGGATGAAAAAAAATCAGAACCTGGTTCCTGGCACCAGGGCAGTGGTTTGGAGGTCCTGTCAGGAACTCTGAAAAAAGATAACTAAAAAGGGCTCTGATGTAACTGTCAAAGTCAGCACTGATATATTTTCAAGCATAATAGAATATCATACTGAATTCTGAGAATAAATGTTCCTGTGCTTACAGTGTTATATAAGCAAGGTCCTCCATTTTACCATGCTTCATACATTGTGCTGGTGGAGGTGATAGATAAATCTACAATGATGAGGGTTCCTGGGCTTCAAAGAAATCTGTCTTGGACAAGGCTGATGGGACTCAATAGGGTTGGAGAGACTGCAGGAAAGGTGAACAGAGTTACCTATATTTATGTTTGTAGCTGCATCCTCCCATTTTGACCTGATCTCTGTAAATCCATAATGTTACATAACTGCTTATTCAGTACGGGAGGAAACCTTGTCAGACATGCATCCTTCTATAGCAAAATATCCTTATCTTAGGAATTCGTATGTTTGATTTTGCAGGAAAGTGATAACATAAGCAGGAAGTCACCAGAAACTTTACAAAATATCTCTTGTCTTTTGGATAACGTTACTTTGCTGCCATAGTTCGCTTAGGATGCAGTACCAAATAGGGAGGCTGTCATATTTGCAGTGTTGTACCTTGTTCTGACATTGTAACTCAGAGAACGTTACTATCCAAGGTGTACAGTTCTAAAAATTGACCATTGGCCAGCACAGCCAGTTTTTAACAAAACTGAAAGCCATGACAGTATATCATGCTTCTCAGGAGGATATACTGTACATGTGTATGTAATGTAAAGTAAAGGTATCCCTGTAACAGGCCGTGGAAGCCCATTGGGTTGTGAGAAGTTGAGGCTCTCGCATTTTTAGACGCTCGGCTCACAGATGGTGATGAGGTTGTCAGCCTTACATGCCAGCCGCCCTTTACACCCAGGAATATTCCTGGTACTCATTTCTGTTAGAGGCTGAGTCGACCCCAGGGCCATAGTGCAGCTGGAAGGATTAGGTCAATTGAAAAAATCCAATGACCTCATCGGGGTTCGATCCCGCGACCTTCCAGTTTGTAGCATAGTGCCTCAACCAACTACGCTACCGTGTACCCCACATGTGTATGTATATATATGTTTTTATAGCCTACTTTAAAAATGTGATTGACTTAGGTTGCCCACTTATATTTATTTGCATTCAAGAAAAGTGTTTTTTCCAGTTAGAAACCCAATGTTATATTAAATTCATGTGCTAAGTAAAACCTCCACCAGAGTCAGTAATTTTATGTTATTAATAGTTGTTCTAGGCTAATATTTTTTTTCTGCTTCAGAGTCAAAAGGCTAAAGAGTAATCAGGCAGATAATATGAACTAGATGTGCACAGTAAACCATTGTTATAACAGACAAAATCTGGAAATATACAATTGTGAATTTTTAGAGATGTTGAGGCACTAAGGTTTTGTGGTTAGAGAACTGTTTAAAATAAAAAAATACAAAAGCCCTAATGCTACATTGTGTGCGTTTGTTTATTACGGGTATGGGCTATGTATCCTATGGTGTATATCTATGAATATCTCTTCACTTGGTTCTAGCACACATCAGTGATAACTGACACCTTGCCCCCTATTTTTAATTCACTTAGTGGGGGGTGGAGTCCAACTGGGTCCACTTGGCATAGTGGCCACTCATTGGCCTATTGTAGCCTGCCCAGGGTGATTATGATGATAGAGAATTTGGTGGAATGGAGATTGGCAGGGGAAACCAAAGTACTCAAAGAAAACGTGCCCCAGCACCACTTTGTCCACCACAAATCCCACTTGACCGAACCCGGGCCGCCGCCTATTAGTCAATTATAACAAAGTTTTACTATGCATCTTTCTTTAGTTAACTTCTTTTTGCATAAGTTTAAGTGGAAAGGCAAGCAGAAAATGTTCAGAATCCGTTAAACTGTAGTCACAAAGCAGTGTGGTATATGGGAACTTTCTGCAGCAGTTAAAACGATACAAATTTGTCATTTGTACATAAAATGGTTTTCCATAGATTTCTGCACTTAAAAACTATGATTATAGGTAGCTGTCACAGAGTTGAGATGATCTTATATTTAGGTAAATATAATAATACAGATAAGATCTAAAAGTTTGTGACAATGGTATATTACTACAAGTATTATGTTTTTGGACATCATCCATCGTCTTATCTATTTTCTAAAAAAAAAAAAACGCCCTGTTTCTTTTTGAAAACAGAATGTTTTGGAGACTGGATTCTGTCCCTGTCCTCAGGTAAAACGTACCCAGTTGGGTCCAATATATACCACAAGGAGTATTGCTTCTCTCCAGGTATGATTTCATTTGAGATATTTCTCTGGTGCAAGGCTTCATACATGTGGAGTTTCAATAATTGAATATTTTCTTAGCTCTCGCAGATGGCTTGTGTTGTGTTTGGTTTATGAACCCCTTCTTGAAACTGACAGGTGTCCAAAGAAAGGGGCTAGCTCTACCTATTGGACCCAACTGAGTAGGTTTTACCTGAGCACGGGCACAGAATCCAGTCTCCAAAACATGTTTTCAAAAAGGCACAGGCAATTTTTTTTAAGAAAATAGACAAGACGATGGATAATGTCCAAAAACATAATACTTGTAATAATAATAATTCAGTATCTCGTTTGTATTTTGGTATTATATAACTTAATTTTTGAGTAGACATCTTGCAGGATTTCAACCTGTTTGCAATTTCTTGTGAAAAGTAATTTAAAGCACTGCATACCTTTTCAGGAGATATTATTCTGTCAAGTAATTTGGCCATCAGAAGTAAGTCCTGAAAGCATGGAATTTCCATCTATCCTGTCCAAGTTCCAAGTACATGAAATGCTAATCAGAAGATGGGTATCTTCACAAGAAAGAGAAGAAAGTGATGCAGCATGAAGACTCATGGACGGTTCAATTACATGCTTATGTTAGGACTAAGATATGAGTTCACTTTCTCAGATATCATATATATGAAAATGTCAATACTATGAATAAAATTATCAGTCTAACAAGTGTTGACTGTACAAATTATTTTCATTGATCCTAACGTTAATGAAAAACCAGCAATGCTCAGTTAGTTGAACAAGAAAATAATGCAAAAGCGATGAGAGATTTTGCACTCTATCCAAATGCCTATGGAAGTGAGATTTGATGTTATCATAGCAGTAAATGTGAAGCTTGCATATTGTGCAGTGTGACGCTATGTAATTTGATAAATAGGTTACTCCAAAATGTTGGAACCTATCTACTAAACTACAGTGTCACATTTCAGAAGACCTATCTTCACCTTTGTTGATGTCTGTATTTTTTTTTTAAATGCTAGTGGGGTGGGACCAAGTCCCTTGTACTGTGGCCACTTCTGGCCTATTGTACCAGCCCCAGATGATAGGCGAGGGTGATTGTGGAGCAATTGGTGGAATGAAGATTGGCAGGGGAAACTGAAGTACTCGGAAAAAACCTGCCCCAGCGCCACTTTGTCCTCCACAAATCCCACTTGACCAGACCCAGGATCGAACGCGGGAAGCCAGTGACTAAGCGCTTGAGCTATGGTGTGGCCCAATGTCTGTATTTACTAGTAACAGTACATCATAGCAGAATTTCATAAAAAGGAATATCCAAATGTGTGTTAATTTGTTACAGTACTGGATAGGTCTGACTTCTTGGGTATAGCACCATGTAATCCATTGAAAGTTCTCTCACCTCCATCTTCAGCGATGAAGACTAAGCCAAACAAGAAACCAGCCTGAAGCACACATTTTATATTGTTTTTGCTGTACATTCTAGAATAAATGTTTTTTTTATCATGAACGTTAATTTATTATTATTAAAAACTTAAAAAGTGCCCCCTCTTCACATTTGATATTGGGCATCATGTAGAATAAGGTACTGCACATAAGCAGTATTGAACAAGTAGGTTCACACACTAACAGCATTCATTTTGGCAAGGGCTAAGGCCATAAAAAAACAGAAGGTAAAATTTTGTTAAATGACAGTTTTTACAAGTTTTGTTACAAGAGGATTGTATTGTGAATACATACATTTTTCTAACTTATAAATACGTTTATTTGTTGTGTTTCCTAGGGATACCAGTTCTTCTGAATTCACTACGTTCGTCCAAATATTCTTCTTTACATTTATTCTTGAATTCTTCATTTTGGTACCATTTATCCAAGCAGTTCTTAAGAGCAGTGTTTTCCTTTCGACATGTAATAACCATGAAAATACTGGAATTCTTGCAGCATTCAGTAAAAGCTGAGAAGAAAAAACCATTATGACTGCAGTCACCACATATCTAACCAAGCCTCCTTGTGCACAGATAGATACCTGACAAATATATGTTATGATAAAATATCATATGCTGCTATTCATTTTCTGGAGCTGGTATAGATTAGTTGGCACAATGTCAGCATGGCCAAGGAATTCGGGTTAGATATACATACATAGAATATTAATTTTTACAATGCATGAAAATAATTCATACCCTCTTTATTGTCATAAACTGCACATCAAAGTAACATAGTGATACCAATTTATGATTCAAGTGGTACATCAGTAAATCTTACCTTTTACTTCCTCAGTACATATTTCATCTCTAGCTTTGTCTCTCATCTTTTTTGGAATCAGAACATCAATCTCTATATTTCGTAATGACCTGTCCTCTGGATCGCCTGTGAGCATATATAATATTGTCTTCAGAAATCTAATGCTGTGGTTTAAGACTGGAGAGCTATAACACCAATTTCTGTTTAGGGCAGGCACATTGAACTTCACCTTTAAAAATACATTGGATCTGTCCTGAATTTGAGGTTCTCACAACCAACTATATTCTGGGTTTCGTGCCATGTGGTTCATTAAAATTCCACCAGTAAAAGATAAAAACGGTAAAGCTATTCCTCTAACAAGCTGTGAAGGCTTCCACATTTTCTAGACGTGTCAGTGTACTACCGAAATACAAAGCACTAAACCCAGTATACCACTCTCTTCCCATTCACTATGACACAACCTATCGTGGCCAAAGGAGAAATATAACGAATCTGAAACTTGTACCAAGCTATTGATCAAACGTAGAACTGCGGCATTCATCTCTGAAAGTGCATTGCAGTTAAGAACGAGGCTTGCACAATAATCCGATGTATTTTCAACCATAATGTCCTCACAGCTGTTATGAAACTGCACTAATAAATCATGCATCACTATCCGTTCGAATGGATTATGTGCGATGTAACACGTTAATGTTGCACTTTTAAATTTGTTGGCAATGTTATATACAATTTCAAGCTGATCACCCACCCAAGGAGTCCTACCGAATGTGTAAGATCTAGAAAAAACCGAAGTGAACGGAAAAGTTCATGAAGGGCCCACTGGGGCTGTAGTGCCAACGAAAAAAAAAATACACATACAATTTCAAGCATTTAATAAATTAACTATAGCTGAACACTGCGCCTACTTATTGTACGGAGATGACAAATTTCGACAGATATATCGTGTAAATAATAACTACCTAATCCTTGCGGTCCTCCTCCAAATTTCTTCGGCAAAACGGCAACATTTTCTTTAGCAGACGCCATAATGCGCCATAAGTTGTTACGTGCACAGATACCGAGCATCTACACATGAGCACATGGGACATATTGTCATATTTTCCCCTCGACAGTCAGCCGACGTTTCAAAAGAACGTGTTGTCTCCATCATCAGGGTTGAAGAATATGTCAAGCATGGACCCAGCAAAAAAAGGGGTGGCAAGTAGAGCTGAGTGACATGCTACGCCAAAATATTTGACTTTCAACGGACCGCACTGCGTTATATCCCAGGAGATAGAACTTTTCATAATAACCACTATGAGAACCTCAAACCCTTCATTTAGTAAGGATTTTGGTTAATTCTCGCTGTAGGCTCTGAAATTTAGAAGGCAGAGGTATTCCTTACAGGTTCAATAGTGTACCAGAGAAAACATAGGATTAACTCATTGACAATATACGCGGAAGAAAAGCACACTGTGCGAAATTCGACACATAAAATAAGTCGTGTATAATCCGTGGTCTTAGCTGTCCTAGCCGTCCTAGCGGTCCTAGCGTTGTGAGCGTATTTATAGCGTATTGAGGTTTCGTTTCGTGAGCTTGCACTTTTGATGGATGGAGTGTGGTTTTGTTATTGTGTTTGCTAGTGTCAGACCAGCATAATAATTTAATGTTGTAATCGCCTAGTTGCATATAAGTTAATTTGTATATTTTCGAGCAAGAGAAGGTAAGTAGTTATTAATTGTAAGTACTAGCCTTGAAGTTCTTTCAAGCAGAAATATTCTTAAGCTTGTGTATATTTAGGTGACATAATTTGAACTTCTGTTTTTACAGACTCTAAGTGTAAATTACACTGTGTAGAATATTTTTAATGTAGATGTGGTTTTTTAAGGCCAGTCTTTTTGCAGCATTATTTGGTTCTGTGGGCACAAGCAATGGACCGCTTGTTGAGGTTAGGAGGAGGCATGCCAGGTTTGAGCCAGGCACCACCACCATCAGATGCACCAGTTGTAGACACTGCTGAACAGGTTTACATTTCCTCACTTGCCCTTCTGAAAATGTTAAAACATGGTCGTGCTGGGGTACCAATGGAAGTTATGGGCCTTATGCTGGGAGAATTTGTTGATGATTATACAGTCAGAGTGATTGATGTTTTTGCTATGCCACAGACTGGAACCGTGAGTAATTTTTTAAATTCTAAAATGTATTATATGAGTAAATTTCCCAATTTTGTTAACAGTTATGAGTGTTACTGTCTAACAGAGTTGTTTAAGTGATAATTTGATCTTGTATAATTCTCTCAGCAGGTCAGTAGTGCCTTTACATTGCTCATGTTCATTCCATCAAATTCTCCACAAATAAGAATATCTAATTAATTCTAAATTGTAATCAGCAGTAAAAAAATTGTAACTATTGTAATTTTAATCTACTTATATATCAAATTGTTAATATTCAGAATTGACTTGTCATATATCATGTACAATGATCTACAGTGACGAAATCAATCAATCAATCAATCAATCATTTATATGCCACCCTTACTTAATATGCCTTTCAGTTTTTCGCCCCTTCATACACTGTTTGTGTATAGTGATTCATTTATATAGTCATGCTGCATGAAGTTCTATAATTAAAATTATCATGAGTTTTATGTGTACTGAAATGTGTGTATGTGTCTTCAGGACTCCAGAATTGTTAAGAGTTACTGTACACCATGAGTAACTTTATTTCTAGGGTGTCAGTGTAGAGGCAGTGGATCCAGTATTTCAAGCAAAAATGTTGGACATGTTGAAGCAAACAGGACGCCCAGAAATGGTTGTTGGATGGTACCATTCACATCCAGGATTTGGATGTTGGTTGTCTGGAGTAGATATTAACACACAACAGAGTTTTGAAGCTCTGTCAGAGCGGGCTGTTGCTGTAGTAGTTGATCCAATTCAGAGTGTTAAAGGTTTGTGTGAGATGTTCCATTAAAAATTCAGAACAGGCAGCTAGAACCTTGCTCTTCTTGCACCCACAATGTATGTTAAACACTACTTTTGTTTCTGACTTGATGATTGTAGAACTTACATCACTACCGATGTTACAGAGCCAGTAGTTTCATATGTACTAGGGGAGCTCACAGGGGTCTGTCATAGCAAGTCAGAAATGAATAACAGTAACAAAAATGCTGAAGGGTGCATATAGAAAGACATGGTGGAGGGCTTATTATTTTGAATATAAATAAATAAATTGTTCACTCTCCTGCCTATATCTTTCAGTCTTGTTCAGACATTGCACAACTTTCATGTCTGTTATGTAGGATATTTGTATTTCTTATCATTCATGCTTAATTCTTGTAAATGATTAAGCACTTTTAATTAATTTGCTAGAATTCATGAGACTGAAATGTACTATTCATCTGTAGACCTCATTCTAGATGTGGGCGCAGTAAAATATATTAAAGTGGGTCTTATAGTCTGAGGTTGTGGACTGAATTCATGTCACTTTGACAGATTCAAGTGTCAGGCTGTTCTGAACGTAGTTATGACTGTGGTTCCCATAAGTCAAGAAATTTTCTTGATAGATGAGCAGCTGTCATCTTCTCAGTATTCTGTTTGATGTAATTAAGCACATCTTCCAGTAGATCTGTCAGAACAAGGTATTATTACACATATATAGTTTTATTATAACATCTTAGAATAGGCTAAAGGGTAACAGGATAATAAAAAAATGTATGTATTGTGAGTAAAGATCCCTTGTTACATCACTGCAGCAATGGTTGCTTGACACAGTTGCTCTTCTGTTATGTCACCGCGGGAGGCGACAGGGTGTTTACTGAGCGTTGTGTGATAATGGAAGGGGTCGGGGTATGTGACGACACTCACAAGACCGCAGAGTTCACGTGACCCCTACTTCCCGTTGTGCCATCCACGTCACAGTACATAATGTTCTCTTCTTTTAATGTAGGAAAAGTTGTAATTGACGCGTTCCGACTTATCAACCCCAACATGATGGTGCTAGGCCAGGAACCACGACAGACAACCTCAAATCTTGGTCATCTGCAGAAGCCCTCAGTTCAGGTAAATAACTGAGCTGGAAGTTTTTTCCTGTATATATGTACAAAAATCTTAAAACTGGAATAATTGTTTTTGTACAATAAAGTCATGTTAATTGAATGTGTGTTTTAGCAGAGTTTCATTGTATTTGTAATTGATGTTTATATTACGAGTATTAACAGTATCCATATAATTGACACTTCTGGCACAGTAATAAGTGTGTTAAAATTCAGTGAGACCAGGATAGCTGTCATTACTGTTATTTATAGAACTGTGGACATGAAACCAAACATTATGATCACATGATAAGAAAATAAGGGTAGTATTTAATTTAAAGCAGCAGTGTGTGGTGCCATCTGCTAGTTTTTTCCAAGCATTTATATAGTATAAAAAATGTGCTTCTATCATGGGTAAGATTTCAGTGGTACTCCTGGCGGAGAGCATGTAGTAGTGAATAGAGGAACTTGCATACACATGTATGTGGTTAAAGAAGTATGCCTAAACAAAAGTAAGGGACACCCACTCAGTCATGGAGCTGAGCCCTTCTTGACAAGCCACCATTTGTGCAGCTACTCAAGAACTTCCCAGCACTTTATTGAACCTGAAGGTTCATTACCTCATTCACAAGAATCCTCCACTGGTCCCTATCCTGAGCCAGATCAGTCCAATCCATACCATCATATCTAAGATCCCTTTAATATGGTCCACCCTCTTACATCTTGGTCTTCCTAATGGTATTTTTCATTCTGGCTTTCCCACCAATATCCTATATGCATTCCTCTTTTTCCCCACTCATGCTCCATGCCTTGCCCATCTCATCCTCCTTGACTTGATCATTCTAATTATACTTGCAGAAGAGTACAAGTTATGAAGCTCCTCATTATGCAGTTTTCTTCAACCTCCTGTCACTTCATCTGTATTTGGTCCAGATATTTTCCTCAACACCCTCAGTCTATGTTCCTCCCTTAGTGTCAGAGGCCAAGTTTCACACCCATACAGAACCACAGGCAAAATTAAAACAGGGACATGACATGTAAAATTTGATTTATTACATAATACTATATACAACAGTTCTCACATCAAATATATCTCTTATTCAGTGATCTCCTAATTGAGAAATCTTGTGGGGGTTGGTAATTGGTAGTGAATAGGGGACGGGTACCCAAGTAAATTTTAAATGATATGTACTATATCTTACTGTATTAAAAGTGTGCAGGGCTATTTGAATTTTAATGCATTATCATCATTATCATTTCTGAAAGTATAAACCATGCATTATTTTCAGGCCCTGATACACGGTCTGAACAGACATTATTACTCTATTAGTATCAACTATCGTAAGAATGAATTGGAGCAGAAGATGCTGTTGAATCTTCATAAGAAATCATGGATGGATGGACTGATGCTGGCAGATTATTCAGAGCACTGCAAACTTAATGAGACAACAGTCAGTGATATGCTGGATTTAGCACGAAACTACAACAAGGTAACGTCATGTTTTCAGCTCGCAGATGATCAGACTGTGGCCATGGACTGGCAGCATTGATCACCTTACAAAGAAAAATGTTACTTCTGCAGATGTGTGTGCTTATCCACAAATATTGGTGCTCCTCAAGTGTACTTTTTCTGGTTGGCACCAGATGTTAGCCACGTAGTTAGTAACTCTGGCTCGTACATTTGGGAGGCTCTGGTTTTGGTTCTGAGTCTGAAGACTGGCTATTCTGACTTTGATTCATTGTGGCTTTCAGCAGTAGATCCAGGCAGGTGTTGGTGTACTGCCGTAAAATAAGCCAGGGCCGCTTTTTCTGACATTCTTTCCAATTCACGAAACATTCTACTTGGGATGTTACTTAACCTATGAAGTTTAATTAAATAGAAGGAAAAATGTCTTCTAGCACTGTGTGGTATAATATCTGCAGTGCAGTTTTACAACAGTATATTTGTATTTGCAGTAAGTGATCATTAAGGGCAATGAGACATGCAGAGTAGCAAAGAACTGTTTTAAAAATATACATATTCTCCGCCCTTGCCATGTCTTGTAAATGTGTTATTTTACAGCCTCACCATAGCTCAAGCAGTTAGTCGCTGGCTTCCAACCGTGGTGGCCCGGGTTCGATCCCGGGTCTGGTCAAGTGGGATTTGTGGCGGACAAAGTGGTGCTGGGGCAGATTTTTCTCCGAGTACTTCGGTTTCCCCACCAATCTTCATTCCACCAAATTCTCCATCATAATCACTCAGGGCGGGCTACAGTAGGCCAATCAGTGGCCACCGCGCTGAATGGACCCAGTTGGACTCCACCCCCCACTAAGCGAATTTTAAATGTGTTTTTTTTTGTTTGTTGTTCTTTACCTGACAGGCTCTTGAAGACGAGGAAAAGATGACACCTGAACAGCTGGCAATAAAGAATGTTGGTAAGCAAGATCCAAAGAGGCATCTGGAAGAGAAGGTTGATATTTTGATGACAACCAATATCGTGCAGTGCTTGGGAGCTATGCTGGACACTGTCGTCTTCAAGTGATGTAGAAGAACTGATTTTCATATTCACCTGCCACATCTGAAATTACAAAAAAAATAAAAAATAAATAAAAACTTTAGTCCCTATTGACAAGTTAGAGGAAATAAGTTCTATCAAAATTATTTATTAAGAACTTGCAGTTTAGGAAATTAATTCTGTTTTAACAGTCAAAGGGATACAATGCTTCAGTGTGCATACAGTGTTTTGCTGTGAATAAAACCCACATTATAAAATGAGGCATGCAAATGTTCTAGTTTGCAATTGAGAAGTTCTTGTACTGCTATTATTCAATAATAAGATATTGAAAAAATACTGATATTCTGTTCTTTTAACAGGAAATTTATATATATATAGTGTGACATGTCTAACTGTTGCTGGGCAACAGGAGGTGGGATGAGTTACCACGAAGACAGACCCTTGATAAAAGGTCGGTTGCCAAGTTACGCAACAGTAAGGAAAGTGGTGTTTCTCCATGCCGTGCAGAGTAGAGCCAAAGTGAGCCGAGCCGAGTCGAAGCGCACTGGTTGCTACGCAGCAATAAACAACTCGGCAGCGTTGGCCACCAACGCCTGTAAACACGACGTTTACGCTGTTTACCGAGCATTGCATACTAATGGAAGGAGTGGGGGTATGTGACATCACTGGCGAGACTGCAGAGTTCACATGACCCCTACTTCCTGTTGTGCCATCCATGTCACAATATATTGAGCATGTCCTTACAGGCTTGTTGTAATTAAGTATACAGAGTCCAGTATATATAATTTGTATTTTTACAACTGTAGAGACATGGTAGAATTGAAGGAATCCACAATGTTGATACCGTATTTGTTCAGAAGACAAGGTATATGTAGATTTGATTTGGTGTCTGAAACTTAGAACTAACTGTATTTGATGTGGAAGAGATAACCTATATAACCACAGCCACCCTGACCACTACTTTGCCCACTGTACACCATGAGCTCGTTTGAGCCTTGCAAAAAAGTCCTGACCCTAGTGTTAGACCAGGAAGCATCTTGACGATGATCTGATATTCATTTGATATAAGCATGCGGATCTAACAATTTTTATTCTATGCCTAGCCAGAAATGAGCATTGACAAAGTATATGGTGGGAGGATTCCCCCTCTTGCATACATTTCCTGGACATGACACTTTTCCAGAGGCCCATAATTAGGTGATTCCTCAGTGTACAGTGGAAGTCGGTTTCACCACTAACCTACATTGTTTTCTGTCCAAAGACAATTGGTCACTGAGGTTTTCATCCAAAGACCTTTTTAGTGAACAGCTGTCTGCTTTCCAAAACTGTAGAGGGTGAGGTACCAAATGAGAAGATAGAGAATGATAGTTTCAGTAGAACTAAGTACAGCAGTCATCCAACTGACAGGTATCCATCAGCACCCACACGGTCTTTATGCATTCCTTCTGGGATTTCAGAGTTGGTACCTGTTTTATTTTTATTTTGAAGCCAAGTGACACACTATCAAAGTAAATGTTGACTGGGGAAATTTTATTTACTACACAATTCGTCAACAACGCAACATATTCTTCCTTCTTTCTTTCACTTTCAGCCCCAAATGGCCATCTTCAGGTGTCTTACTCTGCTAAAACTGCTACACTGCACTAATATTATCCATTCATCACATATGCAATTGCACACTCATGATTCAGAACATCATAGTAGTCTAACTAATTATCGCTAAAAAAGCACACGCTGTAGTTCACTTAATATAAATCAAATAAAATCTTACACCTCACAAGGGGACCTGTCCACTTGTTTAGATTTGTATCCTTGCAGATTACAGATTGCAGACGTAACACAACAATGGGCTTATGAATAGAAAAACAGGCTGCTGCAATAAAACATCTGAAGAAAAGGATACAGATCTGAACAAGTGATGATGCCCCTTGTGAAGAGTAATAAGAATTTTACAAAATTTAAATAAATTTTAATAGATTTTGATTTAAATTAAGTGAACTACAGTGTGTTATTTTAGCACATATCAGACTACAATTATGACATGTAAGATTTGAGGTATCTTCCGGGATACATTCCTCCAAAATGTCAGTTAACACAATATCTACATGGCGGCACACCCCAGATGCTGGTTTTCTTCATTTTACAGTTATGACATTTTGAATCATGAAACATGCAATTGCATATGTGATGAATGGATAATATTAGTGCAGTGTAGCAGTTTTAGCATAGTAAGACACCTGAAGATGGCCATTTAGGGCTGAAACATGTGTCAAAAGTGAAAGTGAAAGGAAGTAGGAACAATTTGTTGCGTTGTTGACGGACTGTGTAGTAAATAGTTTTAGATACAGTAATGCAACAGGATGCTTAAATACAGGATTGACTGGGGAAATTTAGTGGTTAACTGGAACATTTACAGAGTAAACATAAAATACTGATGAAGAAAGCAGTCTTCTGGGATTTGGCACCGTGTATATGTGGTGTTAACCGACGTTTCGGAGGAACGTATTTCCTCCATCGTCGGTTAACACCACATATACACGGTGCCAAATCCCAGAAGACTGCTTTCTTCATAGTCACCGCCGTGAAAGCCTCAAATCTTATAAAATACTGATGACTGGTAATAGCATATTTGCTTCTAATTGATCACGGAAGTACTCTTCATGTGATATATATCATGCTTCACTTCATTACATACACAGTGAATGTTGCAGAATAATCAGTGTGTGTGTAATAATGAACTGTGCTTTCATCTTGTCTTGATATTTGTTTATTTGCTTACATGAACTCTAATGGCATTCCGGATTAAGTGTATCACTAATTCAAGATGTAGGTAAAGTAAACATACTTAAATTGCAGTTGCAACACTATAGTATGTACAGTGCACATCTACCTCTTCTGAACATGATATTGTAATTATTAATTTGGCATTATGATTGAGAACATTCGATTTGGTGCACGTCCTATTGCGACCAAGATTCTTGGTGATTTTATTCTGTTCCCGCAGACAAATACCTGGATAATAACTCATTTAGGCCATGGCAAGTTCCTTCCAAGTTATCCGATGATACATGGCTTTGATATTTAAGAAGTCGTTAGGAGCTGTGATAACGAACTCAGTATAGCAACTGGCTACAGGCTGGATGACCAAGGGATCGGAATTTGAGTCACAGTATGGACAAGAATTTTCTGTTCTCCACTTTGGCCATGCCAGCTCTGGGACCCACCCAGCTTCCTATCTAATGGGTACTGGGGTTAAAGCGGCAGGGTTGTGAAGCTCACCCTCACCTCAAATTAGTACCGAGGTCAAGAAAATGTGGATTTATACATCCACTCCCTCTAATGCCTTCATAGCATATTGCATAATTAGTTAAGCACAGGGGACAACTTACATTTCCCCATTAAACTAGTTAAATGAACCGCCAGAAGGAGGTTTTAAATGTGCCGATTATTCCGCTACGTAATCGTATGTTATCATGGGTTAGTGGTATCCACGGATCGTGGTAGCACCCCTTTTTGATCTGTGAGTACTAAATGTTCCGTGGCGAAAGTGTACAATCGTAGCTCGAAATTGGAATAATCCGTGATTGGAAGAGTTTGTAAGTGTTTGGTAGTGTTCGTGTTGGTATCACGTTAGTTGTTTGCAGTTGGAAAATTGAAAAGTGGTGTTATTTTCTATTTCTGTTGTCTGTGTAAGTAGGATTTGTGTGAGAGTAAGCACAGTTATTATTTTCAAGCATTTTAAACGTCGAAAGACTAATACACGTATAACGTATGTAATTTTAGGTATTTTTACTACTTTGCCTAATCTATATTCGTTTATTTTGTGGTATAGCCGCGCGTGTGTGTGCGAGTTTATGTGAAAATTGTTATTGATTCGTATTATCAGAATAGGTAATTTAAGAAATCATTAATATAGGAATGTGGTGTCTAGTTTTGATTAAATTGGTTTTCCGCCTATATTAAGTCATTATACTGACAGGTACGCAAATCCAAGTTTCGCCTTTCCACAACAAGCGATAGACATTGATTTTCAAGTATGGATGGAATTTTATAACTAAATACACGTAATGGAATTATGTCAGGGCTTAATGAAAATGAGTAACACGCCATTTTGGCGTGATTCGATTCAAGTGGAGTAGTAATGGAATAATGTTGGAAGTTAATGAAAATAATTAGCTCACCCTTTTGGTGTAAACCGAATACCAGTACAGTGTTTAAAATATTTGAATATTACCTTTCTGGAAACAGGATTGCAGACATATGGATGATTGTTGAGAGAAGTGTGAAAGTTGAATGTGGCATATATGGCATAGCACAATAATCCAAATGGTTCTGTTGCCATAGAAAGTTGATGTAACCGGGCTTCATGATCTGTCATAAGTCACTCTGGTTAGATATACCCCGAAGTGGAACAATTGTATAGGAGAGTCTGGCCTTTAATCAGTTCCCTTGAGAAAATTCTGGGAAAGTATCCAACTTTGCCATGGCTACTTACAAATCCATATATGTATGATTTTAAGTAACTGTTTGCAGATGTTAAAATGCTGTTAAAGAACATACCAGTCCATTAATCAAAAGCATATGTTGACTGCTGTCAGAACCTTACAAATCATACAATTCTAATATGGTGTAAATAGTTTATGTAACAACATTTAAATTTTCTTGTATGATATCTCACAAACCAGGAACACCAGTAGTGATCAGATGAAATATATGCTGCATTGAAGAAAGCAGTCTTCTGGGATTTGGCACCGTGTATATGTAGTGTTAACCGACGTTTCGGAGGAACGTATCACCTCCATCTTCAAGGTAGAAGGAAAAATATAAGAATCCGCAAGCGAAGAGACCGTGAGAACCGGTAAAAGCAGACTGGTGTTGGTCGGTTAACACCACATATACACGGTGCCAAATCCCAGAAGACTGCTTTCTTCATAGTCATCGCCATGAAAGCCTCAAATTTTACATATGCTGCAATATTGGAGGCATTTTTTTCTTGAAAAGTTTGGTGAAAATTGCTGTTCCACTTGCCTTTTTAGTTCAAATAAGATGGGAGCAAATAAAAGTTAATGCTCATTGCCTTCAGAAACCTTGTGGGGAAAGTTGTCCATTCTTGTAAGTGAGTATGTGTAGTTTGATGAGGTAGCTGTTAACAGCAGATTGCATTCATGTTTTTAATATAGTGTCCTCCAGGCAGATAGATGGATAGATTAATCAGAGCACAGAAACAGTCATAGATTTGTGTATTTGATGGATACTGGTTAATGAGTATGTGGAACAAGTCGGTGTACAAGTAAACATAATAAGCAAGTCGTAGTAGAAAAATCGCAAGCCGCATGATACACTTAATTTTTACATAAGCAAATTCCTTCCTATATGAATACCAAGGAGAAAGCACAGAATATACATAAATGTTAGTATTTGAAGCTGATTAATGTAAGTGCCAGTGAAATGAATAACGTTAATTACTTAAGTACAAGGTAATCATAGCTCTTGATTATTCATATCACTCCATAGTGCTTGTTGTAATCCCTGTAACTTAGAATATAGTTTTAATTTGAGATTTGTGGATGCTTATTTCATGCTCCTTTTTCCTTCGTTTTTAAAAGTGAGTTGCTTATGCCTTAAGCACATAACCATGAAGGTATAGGGAGCATGCTGAAAAAGCACAATGCATTCTATGCCCTTGCACTAAATGGAGGTGAACAGTCTGCTTCTCACTCTGTATCTGGCTATATTATCACCAAGAAAAGTGGTCTTTGTGCCCATTAAATGGGCTGGATAGTTCTTGGCACTGTCCTGGGCACAATAGCGAAAACTGTAAATAATAATCATCATCATCATCATCGGCAAAATAGCCCTTTTTGAGCCATAGCCTTCCCTTGAAGATTCTTCCAGACTTGTCTGTTCCATCATAAATTAGACCAGCCGGTTTTCACTTCTTTGGAATTAGCAACAGTAACATTTTACAGAGCAAGATCAGCCTAGCATCCAACCTTCAACCTGGAGGACCAAGTTTCTGTATTTATGTCCCCCGGTGACAGGATAGCCTAATTATATCCCCAGGTACTGGGTTCACTTTTTGTGGCCTTCTATGATTTCCAGGCCTACAGTGGAGGTATACTAATCTGCCTCCTCACAGGACTAGTGAAGACTGAACTTCTACATTATTTCTTAATGAAAATCTGTGGATCCACTCGATTTGGTCCAGTGCATATCTGGGAGTTCTAGTACCAGTAACTGTAACAGTACATTAGCCATTCCTATAAAAAGAGAACATTTGTAACTGTAGTTTACAGTGTACAAATGATGGAATTTCACTTTGAGAAGCAAAATGGGTTAAATGATCCCAAATGCAGCCATTGGAAACCAACCAGCCAACCAGCCTTTAAATAAATCGTGCAAGTATTGTAAACCAGGGTGCATATGTTTTCAGCATAGGTTCTCTGTGATTTCTTATTTATTGATTGGTTGATATTAAATTTGGAGTTGACTCGCTTGGGTTATTATGATTTTCACATCAAATAGGGAATTAAATCCAAACTTAGAACTTTTAGAAAAAGGTAAAATTGTCCCTATGGTAACTAATCAGCACTATGAGGCCGTATGGGGGAGGTTATATATAGATATTTGTTTTCTTGATGTCGGCACTAGTTGGAGATGAGTGGTCAGCATCACACCCTAGTCACACTACCACCAAGGAAAGAGCCCAAATTACCCATTGGAGAGGAGGCTGTTTGGGCCCCAGAGCTGGTCTGGACAACATGGAGAAGAGAAAATTTCTGACCCTACTGGGACTCAAACTCCAACCTCTCGGTCATCCAGGCCATGGCCAGTTGTTATACCAACTGTGCTTTCCCTTCTCCTGTAATTTAGAACTATAGTAGCGTAAACTTTGATAGTGCCATTTCTTTGTCAGATGTAATGGTTAAAGTGCTATAGTTTGATAGTTAGAATCTTGTTTAAGAAAGTAAGTACAGCACTTGGAAACTAAAATGGCATTCATTTGATCTTGTAAGAGATTGTCTTAACCTTACATCATTAAAACCTTCATTTCTGATCAAATATCTTGTGTAGTATTTCAGTTTTTTATATGATAATTTACAATGCTACTAGTACAGCAAATTCTGTCAGTGGGATTTCCATTATACTAAATGGTCCAACTAAACATCTTGAATGAGTGGTTAGCAGTCATTTTTATTTGGGAGGTTCTGTGCTCAGTTGCAAACAGGAGGCCTGTTATCCTGCTTAAGATTTTTTGTACTTTTTCTCAATATTGTTAGACCCTTCAAGTAGGTCATGATCACTTCTTTTTTCATCCTTCAAAATTTCTGATTCATGATAACCAGTCTTTCTTTGTGGAAGAAATGCAGTATATATTTTCATTTCAGAACAGTTTGTTATGATGTGTTTTTGACATTTTCTCCCTTTGGCATTGCATGTTAAACATTTGAATATATGAAGAAAGCAGTCTTCTGGGATTTGGCACCATGTATATGTGGTGTTAACCGACGTTTCTGGGGAACGTATCGCTTGCGGATTTCTTATATTTTTCCTTCTACCCTGAAGATGGAAACGATACGTTCCCCCGAAACATCGGTTAACACCACATATACATAGTGCCAAATCCCAGAAGACTGCTTTCTTCGTAGTCACCGCCGTGAAAGCCTCAACTCTTACATTTGAATATGTATTCAAATTTTGTTAGATTCTTTGCTATGCAAGTCTATTTTGGAAGTAACTGTTCAAAGATTTTGAAATTTGGGTGTGAAGATGTTACTGTATGTGGTGTGACTGTATAGTTCATAACAGTACTGGAGACTGTTGATAGATAAAGTTTGATTAAATGTTTAGTTGATGTTTTTTTTAGCAACTAGTACTATTTTAATTGCTGTCCTGTTTCCTTTAAGATAATGCGATCTAGGTCACCCAGTCGTCGTTCAACTCCCCCACCTCCACGAATATCTCGTCGCTCACCAGGTGGGTTCAGAACCAGAGGGAAATCTCCAGACCGGAGACGACGCATGCCACCACCTAGCATGGCCAAATATGTACCAGGTGGTAGAGGTGGCAGTCCTACGAGGGGTAGGAACCGTAGAGAATTTAGACATTCACCTAGAAGGTAATGAACTAGAAATGATTTAATAGGTTTACAGAAATTGCTGTATATCTTGTAGAATCTTACCTACAAACATCCTTACACTGGAATATGAGACTGATTTGTGTGGGAAAGTAGATCAGCAGTAAATCATAATGTGTAGCTTGTTACAGTGGCTGTAAAAGGTAGAACAGTTCCAAAATCATACCTTATAGTCAGTTGAAAAAAAAATGCTAGAAATTCACATGCATTATCCACATCATCATAGAGTTAAGTTCTTATTAGGAGTTATGCAGTAACTTCAAGTCAAAAAGAATATGATCATATAAACACAGCGCTCGTCATGTCTTTTATGAGAAACAGAAATATGTATTTCATTCCTTGGATACCATATGAACATTTTGTTAGGAGACTGGGTGGATGAGAACAGATTGCCTGGGCAAATTTAGCAATAGGTTGGAGAAAATTTTGTAAGGAATCTAATAATTTGTATTGTTGACCAGATTTTATTAGGAAGGTTGAATCAAGGATGAGATGGTTGGGGCTTATAGCACACATTGAAGAGAAGAGAAATTCCTGCATAATTTGGGTTGGAAACAAATCACTTAGAAGACATATTATGTTTTATGTATTATGTTAAATTTGATCTTACAGAAATAGGATTGGAGGGTGGGGACTGGGTTTATTTAGTTCATTATAGAGACCAGTGGTTGACTATTGTGAATGCAGTAATGAGCCACACGAGACAGGGAATTTCTTGGTTAGCTGAGTGATTGTCAGCTTCCCAAGAAGGACCTTCCTCCATAGGGTGAATTGGTTGCTCATGTGTATTCCAGTACATAAGTTTTGTTGACAAGATTTAAGCGCCATATAGAACTGTTCATTTGAACGCATATGGATTGCTGATTTTATTTTCTGTTTGCGCTTTTGATTTCTGGCTGGAAAACAGATGCTGATTTTTGTAACTTTTGTGGAATCTAAGCATCATGTATTATTGTCGTTGTTTTTCCATGATCTTCCCTTAGCCAGCCTCCTGGTTTTCCGTTCCCAAGAAGAAGTAGATCGCCTCTTCAGAGGGAACCAAAAAGACAGTCATTTTCTCCTGGGAAAAGGAAGCTGTCTCCAAAGAGGGAAAGAGAAAGGGAAAGGCCACGGGTCCAGGGGAGAGAAAGAGAACGAAGATCTCGACCACCTATTGCTTCACCTAGGAAGAGGACAAGGTTATCGGTGTTTTGTGTTCATAATTCTACAAGTTCCATCCATCTTGAGGGACATTATAATTTGTAATGATTTAAGAAATTAAATTAAATTAAAATCTCTTGATCATTACTGTCAGAATGCCAGGTTCTTGATGTTTTCTTATGTATGGACGAACAGATATACGTCTATAATCTTTCAAATTGCCTTTTGCTATTTTTCTGTATTTAGTGAATACAAATTTTCAAATTCTTCTTAATATCATTATTAGATTTCACATTATTAGGTGTACTTGGTCATGAAATACTGTCAGAAATTTGAGACATATGCAGAGCTCTAGGAATATTTGTAAGACTATAAGTCTGCACAGAAGGCAAATAGGCTTTATGAGTTATACCCAGAACTCTATTTTAGTTGTTTTTCCATATTATATTTTCAGTATTTAAAAGTTTATCAGCCCAAATTTAAAAATTGTCTTTTGTGTTTTTGTTGCATCTGAACACCATATCTTTATTGTTAGAAATAAAGTGCTTCTTACAGTACAGAATTTGCTTGTTCCCTTTGTTTGTTGTTGCTGTAGTGAAAACATATTTTACGTGCAGGTCAAAAAGCCCAGAGGCGTCTGCTGTTAGTTCAACAAGAGAAGGTGGTCATTTAGGTTCTTATGGTGGAAGTGTAGGAGGGCCTTCAGATGTCTCTCCTCCTGGCCGAAGCTATCAGGGATTACCAAGTTCATACCCTCAAGGGGGACCTGGTCCAGAAGGGGACCCCCCCAACCGAAATATAGTGTCAATGAGTGAAAGGTATGTTTTTTATGTAGCAGTTAAGATTAATTATGGATTATATTTTTTTAACATACTGTCTTACCGTTAATGAGAGCGGCCTCCGTAGTCTAGAGGTAACGTTCCCACCTCATGACTCGTAGTACACAGGTTCAAATACCCGGTGGAGGTCGTTGAATTTTTAAAGGCGGAAAAATTCAGGGAACAAGTCCTCCGGGAGGGACTTTAAGCCGTGGGTCCCGTGTCGTAGCTTTACGGCACGTAAAAGAACCTCATATCTCCAAAGGAGGTCACTGAGCCAAATTAACGGACGTTTCCCGCCCAACAGCAGTCTCTAATACCTCTGGTAGGGGGGGGGAAGCATTATAGATACCTCTCAGCTAGTAGAGCCGGTCTCGCTGGCTGGGCGGGACTGATGGTAAGCACCAGTACCGGTAGGATATAGAGACTGCTAGAAATCATAAAGGGAAGCACAGTGGACCAATACAGGTCTCAGTGCATGGGGAAACCCACCCTCTCCAATAACTAACTAACTGACTACTGTTAATGAGTAGACCATTGAATAGAATTTATTTTAAAAGTGATTAATGAATTTACCTTGTAGGATTTGAGATCCTGACAATGCCATGTAGTCTGTTGAAAGTCAGCTGATATTTTGGGGTAATATATCACCTCTATCTTCAGGATTAAAGAATAAACCTAGTAAGAAATCATCATGAGTCAGGCAGCAAGTAAAGCAACCCTGAAGAAGGAGGCAACATGTTCCTCTGAGACATACATTTATCTTCAGCAGGCTACATGGCTTTATATTCCACAGGATATAACTCTATAATTTACCTTATTTATGAGTAGTGCGTTGAATAGGAATTAATTTGAACTTCTTTCCTTTGTGTTTGGAGATTAGTTTGATTTTTAAATTTGTAGAATGCTCAGATCTTTATTGAAGCACTGCTAAATATGAACATAAACTTTTGCAGTTTTCTGTGGCATAGGTAATTTTGAGAACCCAGTGTTAGTGTATCATATAATTGTTTCTGTTGACAAATCATTTTCCCCATAGTAGAAAGAGCAGTTTTTTCACATTCAGAAATTCATCAAGCCACTCATGCAGGGCAGTTATTTTTTACTGAAGAGTGGAATTTTATTAATTGTGGAAGCTTCCTACTGTATTATTTGCTCCATTCTATTTGTACTTTGTATGTTTTAGGCCCGGATATCCACAGCGCTATTTAAAAATATTAATCAAACTGTGAACATCTGGGCATTTATCCTTTGAATTATTTTAGTTTATTTTACACGTACATACGAGTGTTGCGTAACTGTGCTTGAATCTTTCACAATCATAGATTTCATGGACCAAGTGGACCAGGATCTTATAAAATGGAACAGTCTGATCATCCTGTGTTCCGTGGACCAGAAGGTACAGGCTTTGATGTGAATGAACTGAAGAAGATTACAGTGGATATCCGACGTAACCTACCAGTTGATATGGTTCCTATTGAGCGCAGCATAATCAACCCTGAAGATGTGGTATTGGTTCGTAGGCCAGGTATGTAACCAAACTTCTATCATTTTATGTTGCTTCCTGTTAAGTAAGAAGGTATTGAAGTTCTATGAGGTACATGCAGTAAAATGTTTGATAATGTACCATTTTACTTATGGTGCCAAGAGAAGCCGTGCGAATGGTACCAGATCTTTAGCTGATAAAACTTTATAGTCATGCTTGAAATTTGTGACCATATTGTTCATTGATGAACTTTTGTATATCCTGACAAAGTGCTGAGCCAGCCTGGAATAGGATTCTATGTTTTGAAGGACAGAATGAAGGAAACTGGGAAAGTTCATGACGTGACAAATGAAACAAAGGATTGTCTGCTTCCATATCTGGGCAGTGAGGCTTAAATTTTAAATTGCATATGGAGATTGTGAGACTGTCTTCCTTCTCCACTCCACAAAATTTTATAATATTGTAAATACACACCTGGTTCAGCCCATCAATAGTTTAGGTCATGATGCTGTGTTACACCATCATGAAGTTGTGTTATAATGGTTGTGAAGCAACAAAATGAATATTAGGTGATGCCTAATAATTCTAAAACTCATCAGAAGTATACTTTGTTTTGCTGTGTTATGCTTTAAATGTTGACATGGTAATAACGAATTGCACAACACAGCATGGAGGTACAAAGATTGCAACAGTGTTTTTCTTTAAATTTACGATGCATTGTCAGAGGAAAGAATATAAATTTCAGATGTTTGAAAATAGAATACTCAAGTAGATATATGTAGATAAATGCTCAATCTTGAATAATGGGTTCTTTATATTAACAAGTTAAATGTAGATATGAAGGCTGTATACAGTGTGGAACAGATCAAAGTGTTACTCATTGGTTGAAGTGAAGATTGAGCCATCTTTCTGGAGGAAAACAATAAGTTGCATACTGCTTTTGAAGTGGATGTTAGAGGAATAAATATTTCTCTGTACTAGAATTTCCTTTTCATGTTGTGCCCTTTTATGAGGAAGAATCAGTATATAGGTCACAAATGGAAGTAAAACAGCTGTAATGGACATAATAGGTTTTCTGTGTGTGTCACTAAGTAGCCGCACAGTCCGGCTTCATGACTAGATAGCAGACATGCATGCACATGTTCAGAGGCTAGTTTCAGTAGTCAAAATGGTGACCATGCTTGGGGGTGTAATACCTATTGCAGCATTCTGTTGTGCATTTTTATGGGCAAAAAACGCTAAGGATATTCATAAAGAAATGTTTCCTGTTTATGGTGGGAAGTGTTTGTCACCTAAACCGGGTCACAACTGGATCAAATTCTCTCAAGGACGTGTAAAACTTGCAGAAGTGGCTGAGACAACAGTCAAAAGACTTCTTTGCTACAGGTTCTGATGCACTGGTAAAGAGATGAGACAAGTGTAACAATGTTGGTGGAGGATTTATCGAGAAATAAATGTTTTTTTTTTATAGAGGTTTGAATGTCACATGGTTTACATTTTATATCAATTTGTGACCTATTTACTGACTCTCCCACGTATTTTTCCTGCTTAGCCCCACTTTAGGCTGTTAGAGTAGGTTTATTCATATTACTATATTAGTCACAGAAAATCATTGTTATATATTTTGTCTTCCTCTAAACATTTTATACATTTTTAGAATGAGTATTTAATGAATTTGGTAGGGATATATGAATGGAGAACATTGTGCTAGTGTGATTTAAGAATTTCACGCCTCTGAAGATTTAGATCGTGATTTACTAGATTATGACACACGTTCTGGTAGGTAAAGAGGTAAAGCTATTCCTGTAACATGCCTTGGAGGCGCACAGGTTTGCGAGACGTTGAGGCTCCCACATTTTCTAGTCAGTCAGCTCACAGATGGTGGTAAGATTGTCAGCCTTACGTTCCAGGGACCCCTTAGCCCTAAGAAGATTCCTGGTACTCATCTGTTAGAAACTTAGTTGACCGCAGAGTCATATTGTGGCTAGAAGCATTAGGTCAATTGAAAAGTCCAGTAACCTCATCAGGAATCAAACACGCGACCTTCCAGCTTGTAGCATAGTGTCTGAACCAACTATGCTACCGTGTGCCCCCTTAGTCTGGTAGTTGGTGACCAGTTCTTCAGAGGAAAATACCTGCATTTTCTGCCTTGGAGTTGGAGGCAGTATGCTCCTCCAAAATGTTTGCAGCAACCTTGTAGAGTACAGAATGTCATAACTGAGAAAATTGTAGTCTGAAAGGTCCATCTGTGCTCTTTGTTCTCAACTTGATCTTTACAGTTCAGTGTGATTGAATCAGGTTTCTACAGCATGTTACTATCTTAGCTATGTGTTTTCATGGGTAGTATTACGATCTGGGAGCTGGATAAATTCCATATCTGTTCCCTTCTCCCTACAGTTTCACATGTTCCACTTAGTCTTTGAAAACATATTTAGTACAGTTTGCTTCAGAAATGTAAAATTTAAATTGTTCTTAGAATGTCCATAATAGAGGTTTTGTCTGTTCCACGCAGTGTGCATGCCTTATTTAAATAAACAAACCTTGCATTTTTCATTTGACTGGATTGTAACTGGAATTGTCATTGATAGGTACTGGTATAAGAAATAAAGACTGAAATATATTAAATAAAAAAAAATAACAGAATTTTGTATATTATAATGAAGATTTCACTGCTAATCATGAACGTTTGCAATCCTTATCACGTGAACAATGCAACCTCAGTAGTTCTGTTTTAGAAAGCGATATAATAAAACATGTATGTTTCTCTCCACCCCAGCCACTGAAGATAAAACACACTACCGCAAAGGTGAAAAAGAAGTCTGTGATATTAAGCTTTCAAATGATAACAGTACATATGCTAAAAATCAGCTGATAATGAAAATGATTTTTCAGCATTGCCTGATTAGTTAAGGGTAAAGAATCAAAGGAGACTAATGGTGATGTGTGAACTGACATGAGTAAGGAATTAATGCATTCACATTTGTGAAGTACACGCTAAATAATTATCTGGAGGATTTTCTGAAAACTAACTATCCATATGTATTTATTATGGGTAGGTATATTTAAGATATGCAGAATTTTAGTTACCCCGTGAGATCTTCTGTTAATCACAGTTTTGGCTAAGTTCAACTTGATACATTTATAAAGCACAATAGTGATCTAGGAAGAAATGTGTTGCATGTAAGTAATGATGAGAATTACAGCAATGCAAGTTTACATCCTAAATATGAGAGAACCAAAATTTCCTTCAAGATTATTGTCTTCTGGATGCGACACCATGTTGTATGGTAGATCATAATCAGCTATGTGGAGGACATAACTTTATTCTTGCATAACATTTCCTTCCTTGGTGCTGAACTTGTTGGAGTATTCATGCTTGGAAGAAACCAGACATAGATCATTTTCTTCGTTGAAGTATGGTCTTGCATTAATATTTCATGAAATTGATGCATCAATTTAATAATTTTTAAGTGTTCAAGAGAATGTGATTTTTTTCTGTTTTAAATTGCGTGATGCAGTTGGAATAATCAATTTAATAATTTTAAGTGTTCAAGAGAATGTGATATTTTTTTATTTTAATTTGCGTGATGCAGTTGGAATAGCCTTATGCATTTAAGGGAAGGAATGCAGAAGTTGTTTATAATATAACGTTTATTCTGCAGAAAGTTTTATATAATTTGAAGATGGTAATCGAAACTGCATCAGAAGCAAGTCATGGTAAAAATCGAGGCTTGTGATGCAATGTTCATTATAACTCATTTTTATAATGGGAAGAGAAGCAAACTTGTTAGCAGCATTCAGTGGAGCAGAAGCAAGAGTCCATCAGCAGCTATGCATAATATGAGGATATTAGTAACATCTCAGTAGTAGGTATGTGATTGTGTTTTTTAAAAATGAATATTTATGGTGGTTGCAATTTCGGATTAGAGAATTTTTCGTATAGTTGATTATCAGATTGTAATCATATTAAGAAATATATTGAATGTTATGCACGTACATTGAATTGAAAGGACTACGTGTGAAGATACCTGGATTAACATGAACTTGAATTTCTTGAATTTCTAAAAGGAGGTTTGCTGGCACCAAACACTGTGGTAAATGTGATGAATGTTTTATTCAGATTACAGAATTAATACATGATATTCACTCAGAAGCAGTACGTGACACATATGTAGTGAGATTTACAGGTTTGCAAATAGATGGCAGCAGCATTTTCAGATCTAATACAAAAACTCTGTGGCCTGTAGTCCACAAGTGAACTATATCTACCGAGCAACCGCCACTTGTCAGCGAAGTTAGTACCAACTTTTGTGGATAGAGGGTGTCACATGGTCAGCGCAATGGATCCCCACGGCCGTTAATCTTGATTTTCTAGACCGGAGCCACTATTTCCTTGAAATAGCTCCTCAGTTATCCTCACGAGGCTGAGTTGACCCTGTTCCAGACCCACTACTTCTCACAAAATCTGGTAGTGCCGGGAATTGAACCCGGAACCTCTGGATATGAAGGCATTAACTCTGACCACTCGACCACAGAGGCAGTATCATTTCAGATCTAATATGACATTATTTTCAACATTACTGTCATTAAACTGACAAGATTTTCACTTATTAAGCCAGTTCATTTGTTCTGTATTGATGTGTGTTATTGGCTATATACCATCATTGAACTGCAGATTGGAGACTATAACTTGTGTTCGTCATAATGCAGTAAGAGGGGAATGCTCATTAAAATGTATTTGCAACATCGTAACATGCCTACAGAAACAGTGTGTGTAGAAGAATATATATATATGCAAATTTTAACTGGGAATTTATCTGCTTATGACACACAAATCCTGCATACAAATGCAAGGAAAGTAAAACGTGTTTTTGAAAATAGTGTCACATTATATATTTCACACTTTGCTGCATGCATTACAAACTTGGAATGACCGTCTACGTGTATTATCTTGTTGGCCCACTGATGCCATAATGTGACTGAGTACGAGGAAATTAAGTCTTGCAAGAACTGTGTGCTTTTAGAAACTGAAAGTACTGTGCATAATTTTCACGGACATTTATTTTGTGTATTCTCTACAATTTTAATCCTTTCATTTTTGTGAAAGGCTTGTGTGTGATGGAAGGGAAAACACTGAATGTGCCCAGCAGTTTTCTGTATTTATTATTTTACTTGTGAAGTTAGCATGAGTAAGGTCAGCATTCTCAGTCAGGAACTGGTTAATGAAACTCTCGTACACATTTTGCCTGCATGTAGTAATGAGGTGTGTTGTGCATCGTAAAATTTGATACAACGAGGGAAGAAGCTGCCATTTTCTTTCCTTCTTCTTCATAAGGATCTTTTTTCTCCGAGATTGAGTTTTTATTGATGGCAGAATTGGGGATGAACCCCATTCTAAGTCTTGTGTTGGATTCCAGGAGAATGGCCCAACATTAGCAGTTTAATGTGGTAATGCATTTGTGTAGTGGGATTCTCTACAAAATAACCAACATAGTATCCTAAAAGTGAAACTCAAGTACTCATTTAATTGCTCTGGCCTTTTGTATCCTTTTATCGTGAATGTGGCAAAGTGAAGTGATTTATTTAAATTTATAGTTTTAACAAGAGAGTTTTAGAATATGGTGTGAATTATTTTCAAATAATACTTTTCTAAAAGCTACTGTAGTCACACTTTATACTATTGAAAGAGAAAATCAGAAATGTGTGGAAGAAAGTTGTATGTTTTATTGACTGTTACCTGGTTGTGGCTCGACAAATTATGTTTCCAAGGAATTACTGAAGATCATATTTCTGCTACTGTGATCTCCGTGAGCTCCCACAGGATTAGTTTTATGCACACCGAAGATTTGAACTAGGACACTTTGACATTTCATGTAGACTTTTCAAGGAAAGGGAAGTTTTATCAGTGAACATTTGGATGTACAACATTAAGCATGCCCATATAGTCTCAGCACTGAAAAGCGCCATAAAATAACCTATGCACAGTTCTGGCTTCATCATGCAAATATGTTTTGGATGTACGACATTAAGCATGACCAACGGTATATTGTCTCAATACTGAAAAACGCCATAAAATAACCTATGCACACTTCTGGCAAATGTGTTTATTTTTTCATTGTACAAGAGAAGAAATGAATTGGCTAGTCATCAGTCCATTCGTAATTCAGGCTTTGTCCATAATGCATAGGGGTTTTGAATTTGTACAGGGGCAGTATACTTCATTCTTTAAGTAGAATTGAATAAATGTCATATGCAGAAGTAAACATATTCTGATGAGATATGTCTTCAACTATTGGAAGAAGAAAGAAGAACAATTGATTCTGAAGTTACAGCTGTCAACAGTCTTTGTCTGGAACCAGTTTACATCCACAGCATTCACCAGAATTCAATTCACTATGCAAGACACTAATTTCAAGAAATCCATCAAATAATAATGCTATTGAAAGGAAGGAAATCTTATAAAGTGCTAATTGAAGTAGTTAAAATGACTGGTCCTGAGTTAATGCTCAGTTACAAGGCAATTCATGGACATTACATAGCTTACTGGAGTCTTACATGTGGAAGAGGATAAATCAGCAGAAGTAATTGCCCTTTGTCTGTAGCTTATGATGTGGATGTTTTGTTTGACAATCTGATCAGTTCATATTTATTTATTCTCAAGAGTCTAGTTCCAGGATCAATGTTTGCAGAAATTAATCTCACCATATTAAATTGCTACAGCTATAGCATTAAAGATTATAAAATTCTTCTGTAAAGCAAAATGTATGAATATTTGTACTTAAATGTCACCGGTGCTCTATTGTTGAATTTAGCATATTTTTGACTTATTAAATTATATTTGTGTATAACATAAATAAACATTTACACTCAAAGAAGGGTGTCTTGGAGAGTCACCAGAAGGATGTTACACTTCAGCAGTGAGACAGTTTCTGAAACCCAAGAATTGGTACTGTGTTGATTTTATGGGAGCGGCCAACCAGTTGAGAGAACTGCGTCATTTATGAACCCACAGTATTTGCTCATTTTGTGAATATTCATAAATATAAAGGAATATTAATGGATGGGTTATGAAATTATAGATCATCATATTCAAACTGTTGGTTGTAGGAAGCTCAAGCAACAAACAAGATCATATTTGACTTCTGAAGTGTGTTCCATTTGTATTTGCTGTGAGAAGAAAAAGCTTCCAACAGTGACTGATACTCCTGTCATTTCCAAGGAAAAATGCATTGTGGAGCATTATAACAGTTTGCTGTATAAGTTTTTATCAGCTGGAACCATACAGCAGCAGAAGATTGTGTTGTCCCCCTTCATTTATGGTATACAGAAGAGTCTGCCTCATGTAATATGGTCCTGTCTTCCCGCAGAAATGATGGCAGATGAACGTGAATACAGCATGATCCAAGGTGCACATACTTCCCATGGTCGCTGTGAATCTGATGTCACACTCTCACAATCCAGTGGAAGGAAGATGTCTTGGGAATGTGAAACTAATCATTATCTCCACAGCATCAATAAAAGTTGGTACTTTCATGATAGGTTAAAGTATCCACAGGCAGGGCATGCCTTGAGCAGCATATGCTAGGATTATTCTGCTGACAGGATGTTTTACGGCACAACTCTCATATTACAAATTAAGTTGCATGTTAATGCGTATGTCCCTTTGTTGTCTTTGAATGCAGTGAAATAATTGATGGTTACATACAAAAGACCCTGACAAATATGCTGTATGTACAGGATGTCTCTGGTGAAGACTATGGGTCTAAGAATAGCAGCTGAACTGTGTGGTGAAAGATGAAAGTCTACTAACTTTTCACACATATATTGCATTATTACTCCTGGGCAAGTAGAACAATCACAAGAATCATTCCCTACACAAATAATTGTAATAATGCACTTCATCATTTATTTACATGCTGAGCTCAACAGCAAATGGCTAATTAAAAAGCTAGCATAATGGTGATGATTACAGTAACATGTGGGACTTAGTAATTTAAATCTATATGCTTCAGTCAGCTTCTCTCTCTAACCTGTAAGTTGATGGATAAATGTATGGTTTGGTAAAGTATGGCCAGATATTTATCTGCAACTTTTCATTCACTTCTTATTTATTGGTAATAGTGGAAGAAAATGTAGTACTGCTTGTTGGAATGTTACAACATGCAACTCAAATGAAGCATTGGCATATAAGTCAGATGCTGCCGAAATTAAAAAAAAAAATGTGTTTAAGGCTATTTTGTTTTACATTAATTTTATTGGAGGTGCCCTGAATGAAGTGTGCTACAAAAAAAGGAAATTACTTTTTGGAGCAAGTAGGCCAACAAAGTGTTAAGACAAGAGTCTGCTGCATTGGAGATCTACAGCTTTTCTGTGAAACTAATTACATACCCTATGATCTTATTTGAACTTTGGGATAATTCTCAAAGTAGCCCACTGCCAACACTACACATGGAAATAAAATACATACTAGCTATGATTGCTGAATTGTCCGTTATCACATAAATGAACGGAAGGGATAACACAGAGGTCTCATAATGAAAAAGAAGAGTATAAGTGTGCGAAAGTATATCAACTTTTTGAAACTTTTGTTGTGGACTGATTTTGTTTTCAAAACTGCTTGCATCTTTGTTGGAATGATTATATGAAATCAACACATGACAATGAAGCCTTCAGTTGTGCACTCACTTCACTGCCCATAAGAAGAAACATGCCTTTGACACTTTCTCCCACTGGGTAATGCAAATAATGTTACCATCTGAAATATTAGTGAATGTGGGGAAGTAGTTTTAAAATGTGCCTGATCATACGCTGAATTCGTATTGCTGTAGAAACCTCATAGAAATGTGGAAGAAAAGAAAGTTAAGTTAATATATTGTGACATGTTGCGCAACGGAGGACCCCCACCTCCCCAGCGGTACGTGGCGGTAACGTAGCGCTCTCGTTACTATGGTAATAGGCGAGTCATCGCCCCGCCACTCTCCCCATGGTGATGTAACGCACAACGCGTGGTGATGCAACATGACGACATGGCACCGGTTCCTACTGTGACGTGGCACGCAACAACGCTGTTGACGCGGGCGACAGGTAACAGCGAACGGAATATAAGCCGGCTGAGCAGCAAGCGAGAGCCAGTGTGTTATCAACAGTTCTCAAGGTAGCAGTCTGCGAGTCGAGTTGACATATAGCAGCAGTCGTGATAAGACCCGAACGCGTGGTTACAAGATTTTATGTGACAGTGTGCGATAACTAAGAAGTCAGCGAGCGGAAGACTTATTGTGTGCTTTCGAGACTTAGTGAGTGCTGTAGTACAGTTATATTTGGAGTGTGTAATTCAGGGAGACTTGTATAGCTCCCGCGTTATTAATACGTGACGACTCTTGAAGATAGTGTGAAGAGATTTGGTTGTAGGGTTTGTAAAGTGTGGAAACCCGTAACATTGTTATAATTAATTGTAGCCGTTACTTGTAGGTTGTTGAATAAACCAATTAACAATCTACGGCATATTCAGTAACGAAACACGTTACAATATGAAATATTTTCATGCTCTTCAGATTGGATTGTTTCGCTTTAATACATTAATGGTTGCTGTGTTATGTAAGAATATAGATCCAAGTGTTGTAAAATATTATGTAATATTTTTAAAGCTTCACTGATGGATTGGTGCACTGGGATCTGGAAAGCGCTGAACTATGAGGTGTAATAAAAAATATTAAATCTTTAGCAGTGTTGTGCCATTAATGACAGGAAGTATAGGTAAGAAGAGTGTGAAGCTTTATGGGCAAGTGTATTTGAATAATCAGGAGATGAACAAGAAGTTCTGGGAAGAAATAATCACCTAATTTCCTTTGATATTGTATGCACCACATAAAAAAATGACACGTCTGACTGTTCTTCTGTTGTTGCGTGTGTATTCATTGCCATAAGAATGTGTTTACCGAGCTGTTGCCTAGCAACAATAGGGGAGATGCAAATATGGTCACATTGGCAACACAGTGTCCTCGTAAGCCTATTTTTATCTTTACACACTAGGAAAAGTAGGCTAAAAGGAAGCAAACATATGGGTGTAATGTTGCGTTATTTTCATGCAAATGCTGGAAAAAAGAGAGCCAAAGAATGGAATTTATATATTGGTTGTGTAGAAAATGATAATTTATGGAATTGTATGAGATCACTTTTATATTGATATGGACCAGAATGCAAATAATACTGGTAAGCATTTAAATGACTAGAGATGGGGTTTGGATTGATAATTGGATTTATTGGACTCTTGAAACTCATGACTACAATTAACTGTAACAATTTCATGGATCTGTACACTTCACAAATCACTTCAGACTGCACAGAAAATGCCACTTTCAGCAGTTCTTCTGTTATTACATATAAGAGCATGGCTGCCATCACATGACATGTGTTGAAACATTGCCTATCAATGGGCATGTTTTGAAAGGCATTCCCTGGCAAAGGCTATCTCTGCAGGCTTCCCAATTCTGGCTTTCAACAGACATGCCACAATATGTAAAAGGACAGAGATGGAAATTTCTTTCATCATATTTTGCATGTTATCGGTTACAGTGGCAAGATCATGAAATAATTAACAAGGCGGCTGAAAGTTAATAGACCATGCTTGAAGATAATTAATTACTATTTGAAGAAGAGTTTACATAAGCAAACTGTATTACTATGGCAATTTTTAATTTAGTTAGGTTCTTAGGTATAAATATAAAAGTCTGTTTTAGGTTTAATCCTTAGCTAAACATAGGTTTGTAATTGTGCCTTCAGAAAATGTTTTACGACTCTGTGGTTATGAGCAGTATTTTGCCTGGCATGGCGTTGGGTGTAAAGGAAAACTCTGAACGATTTTATTGTGTTCATGGACTTAACAGTTTCATCACCCATCCCTTTCACAAACAGTGAAATTGTATTTTAAGAGTGTAAATGGTTATTTATAGAATGCTAGTGAACAGTAAGTTCTGTGTGTTACTTCTTAGCTGAATGGTATGCCATGTTTTGTCTGAAGATCAAGAAACTTGAAGCTTGATAACATGAAGACATTCATATACAAGTATATTTTTTCTGAATGTTTAATCACTTTATTGTTATTGTAACATGACTTGGAAGAGTCACTATTTCCACAGGAGTTTTAAGCTAATTATACTCTTAACCCACTGGGGCTTACATTCTCAAGTAATGTAACGTGGATGGTGCAACAAGAAGTAGGGGTCACGTGAGCTCTGCTTTTCCACGAGTGATATCACCTACCCCCACTTCTTCCATCACTACGCAAAGCTCAGTAAACACCCCTCCCCGCTAGGCTGTGACGTCACGCAACAGGTGATTCCATGCAGCGACTATTGCTAGGCAATCAGTAAACACGGTGATTGCACAACAGGGAAGCGAGGTGCATTTTCCGCTGTCAGGCTGAGGGTTTATAAGAGAAACTGAAATGCCTAAGGGAGCGAGTGGAAGTCTAGCAGTCGCTGAGTGCAGTTGCAGTCTAATGAATGAATGTATAAGGAGTGGGCCTTCTTGGCCCTTACACTGTGACCACTGTGATGTATTGTGCCTTAGTTGCAGTCTAGCATTTGCCGGAGTTAGTTGAGCATTAGCCATTGATTTCCAGTCTTCGAAGAAATGAGGTGAAGTCCAGCAGCCACGATTTGTTAAGTTGTATCGAGTGAATGGCAGTGACTACAGCAGGAGAAGTAATTGTGTGAGACTGCAAATGGGAATAATTGGGACACTGTAAATTGTGTAAGTGTAAGAGTGAGTGTGGAATAAATTCGCTAGATCCAAAATGGCGTGAAGTTATTTGTTGCGTTACAAACACCCAACGCGTGAAAATATGTTGGGGCCAGGACTGTGCCCAGAAGAATCAGTATCTCATGAAAAGAATAACATTTCACAGTCACCAGGTAGCAGAAATGTGTTACTGAAGCATTCTCTGATATGGACAAAAACCAAACACGAAGAAATATGAAATTGCTTACTAACTGAGGAGATGAAATAGTTCTGTAAGGCAATTCTTGTTTTGTCCAAGCATTATATGGAATTGCTTCATAAACTGCAGTTGGTGTGCTAATTAAATCATCAGATGATGGATTGCAACAAGGAATATTAAACAGTGGGTGCAGATAACATATCGATATTGAAGGTAATAGCATAAATTAGAAAAGTGTTTATAATTATGCCATTGAGCTCTGATGAACTCATATTGTTCAAAAAACATGGCTGCTGTATGTAATTGGAACACAAATTGTCTTCAGTCTTGCACACCTCACGCTAACATTATGGAACATGATTGATGTTGACTCTGGGAGCCTTCTTGCCAGAATGATCTTGATGGCTGCAGATTGTTCTTCAGCAGGGGACTGATGAGTTACCCATAGAATTGGCAGCAAACTGATATTATGATTCTCAAGATTAGCTGTTTGCTAGTGAACTGGAAGGAAAATTGTCTGAGGTTTAACTGCTTTCTAGCTGATTTGCCCATCATTGTTAGTATACTCTGTCCTGATTACTAAACTGTTCCTCTTAAGGATCATTGATCATTATTTAGATCTGTTGTGTGTGAAATCTGAGGAAGGCAAGTCTGGAATTGCTGTATTGACATTTTGATTGTTACATTTTATATTGTTTTGTCAGTGCCTTTATGGAAATCTTCGTCTTTTAAATGGCACTTTTCAAGATACAAGCCTCTGAGCAAAGTAGGTCAGCTTATTGCATTGCACCAGTTTGAATTTTGTCATTTACATGTTGTGTTTTTACCTTCTTTCAAGACCCTGTTCATTATTAATGAACCTTCATATGGTCAAAACAAAATTCAGCTTCTGCGTTACATAAGAATCTTTAAGAATAGCATGGGATTATTGTGGAATGAAGGATCCTGAAGAAGACAGGGGTAACTGATTCTGTGTATTCTACATTAAAATATGGTTCCAGTACCTAGTTATGAAATGTTTTATATATGTGTAACAGGATACTATTAATGACTGTGTAGGTATGTTACCTGATGGAATGTATACTACATTATGCCCTTACACAAATGGAAGCCTTGTGTTTGGAACTGTGCCATCTGAAGAATAAAGATGGAACATAAATCACAGTTTTAATGGACAAAGGAGAGAATGGTGTAAAGGTGTGAAAAGAATGAAGGAAAAGGAGAAAGGGGATGAAGAATGAAGATACAAAATAAATTACACCCCTCTGAATTTTGTCACTCTTTCTGTAATTTTAAATATGACAGCGATGTAAATGGAAAAATACAAACATTCCGAACAGTGTATGGCACAATTAACAAAATATTTGTGAATAAATCAAGGAAACATATGAAACTAGAATTTTACAAAGTAATGGCGTCTCATGCATGTTTATACCAGAGTGCAACAGGAGGCTGATTAGATTACTTTTTTATGCGTATTTGAAAGATGTTCAAACTGGGACATGCTTACCTGTTGACTGTTGAGGTGTGCAATTAATGATATAATTTACAAGTCTCGGGTGATGTGGTTTCAATATGGACAACGAATTAATTGTAATGGATTCCCAAAAACTGCCTTAAAAACCCAAGGGTCAGCTTCTCACTACCTTACCAATCACTAAGCCTGTTACTTCAGATGATATATCACAAAGAAGAAGTAACCTGTCTTTAGACAGCTACCATAATGGAAGAAGAATGTCTTATTTCTGAAGATTTACATAAAAGAAATGTTTGTTTTCATGAAGCAGAAGCAAAACTTCAATTACAATTAAACATAGTCTGCAGAATTGAATGTTATTACTATGAAGATCCTTTCTCATAAATATATTGTGGGTATTTGACACCATCTGAAACTGAAGTTGCTGGATAATAGAGGAAATGGGACTCCTTTGTCCCCTGGGCATTGCATAAGAACTACTAATACATTAATATGTCTCAAAGTGTAATTATAATGGATTGGATATTGAATTTTATTCTGAAGAAATTAGTTCTCTTCTGAAGATACTCAAAAACACATTTCTTTGTTCTGATGTTATGTACATGCTTATTACTGGAGATCTTCAGTTGCAGTTTATATCTGAAGATAGGAAATCCTTCATCTATATTGCATATGTTTATTTATAATTGTGAAGGGTTGAAAAGTACAGTAGGTAGCTGGAGATTTTCAGGTAGGTGTTCATGGACAGGTATGAACTGTGCTGATTTCTATATGACTTTATGTTGTTTGGTATTGGAGAGAGACTGTGATCATCAAGGAACCATTCAGAACACAGACATATGATAGGAATGTGGTAACTGCTACGTGAGTCACAAAAACGTCAGAAGCACAATTGAATGATTTGTATGTATGTAATCATGAATACTGTACTGAATGTTGAATTGTCTTGTGGTGAAATATTTATAGATGAACTAAGAAGCTGGTATTTTCAGGAGATGAGTTCAGATACACATGTACAAGTCCAGCAGTACATATTTTCTGTACTGAAGGAATTTATCTACAGTGGATGACAATAGAAACTAAGAGAAATGAAGCATTTTCATATGAACCACATTATCAAATTGTGACTACCCATCTAGCCATAAGAATTTTTTTGTGTTACATAATTAAACAGACGTTTTAGTTGATGCATCTGTTGTGTATGATTGAAATTTTATTTAATAATTCAGAGCTTGAAAATGTATGATAGAAACACCAAAAAACTTTCAGTAGTATTTCATGAATCAGCATGATGTTAACACAGCAGTACAGGAAGCAAAGTTGGAAGATTGGCTCTTTCTGTGGTGGTCATCACAAAGTATCGATGTCTGCATAAATGTATTTTCTTGATTTAACATTTCAATATTTGGTTGCAGTGTTGAGGATCACACTGATTAGTGATAAGCTGTCATATGTGAATGTTGAAACATATTTGCCTTCGGAAAATAAGAAAACTGCAGTAGCCCACATCTGGTTTTCATGTGTGTATTATAGACTGGAATTGTGGCCCGCATACAACCAGTATTTTTTAATATTGCTATATCAGCTGGTAATTATGGACAGTATTGCTGATATAGGTGAAGAATGAAGAGAATGGGTGAATTCCAAGAAAGGTACCTCACTACTGCTTCATCAGTTACATATTTCAAATGATTGGACCTTTCTGTATCTAGCACGAAGACAGAAGACATGGAAGTGGCTGCTGTGAGGATCATCTTGAACTCCAAAGAAATTCTTGCCACCCTGCTGTGTGCATAAATTGGGGTCATAAGTCATGACTGTACATTACTCATGAAAATTTCAAGAGCAACTAATAATGTCACCTGGTCTTTATTTGAAATACGTTTCTTGGTCCCATACTTGTATGCTATAAGAAATACATTTCCAGAGTTTTCATGATAAGAGTGCAACTAATTGTTACCAAGAGGGTAGCATTTCATATTCACCCATCAATGGACAAATGTTAGATTAATGAATTGTATATTGTGTATGTAATGAATGACATTGTATCTTGAATTGTACAGTTATGAGAGAGAGATGCCAGGACAGTGTCAGGCTTTCATCCATCTTGACTGATTTTCCTGTATGTGAATTTGATTCTGTGCAGTTGTCTATTCAGGGAATTGAAGCTGACTATTGAAATAGAAGGAACATTATAGAAGAAAATGTTCATGAACAGTACATCTGTAAATTTGAAATACTATGGGAAGTTTTACAACTTCATTTTTCTTTAGTAGGATTTGTTGGTTTATCCTTTCTTCCTCCACTGGAAATATTTTAAGAAATAGACTTCCAAGTATACTTGGACAGTGATCACTGAAGTTCACTCGTGCTCCAGTCTGCATATGAAAGCCAAAGGTGCATTCAGTCTCTTGATGTCTTGAAAGTTTAATTCAGATTTAATAATTTAAATTCTTTCAGTTCATTTGTGTTCATGTATTTAATTTATTTTCCTAATATTCCTAATTGCATTTTATTGTGTCATGCTAGCAACAGCTGAGGCCACATTTTGTTGTAACTGTACTTCTGTGGTCATGGAATGTTAAAGGACATTGTTATGTATTTTAAAAATAAGTGAACATTAATTAAATTAAAACTTTTATTTTGTTAGGTATCAGAAAATTTTATTTTTGGAATTAATAACAGATGTGTGCCAAGGGAACTGTTATATTCATGTTAAAAAGTTTTGTAATAAATTAATTTTAATATATTTGTATAGTGAGCTGGATTGGAATGAAAAATAAGTCAGTTTGTATTAATTCAGTGTTGTTCCTGAAATTTCAGTACACAGAAATTCTATCGTGGATTCTTTTTTTATTGTATAAAATTTTACTGTGAAAAAATTTTGTTGGCATAAATCTGTGTAAGTAATAATAAAAATTGTAATCTACAGTTACACTGCCTGGCATTCTCCTGTAATTTAATGTTTATACTTTTTGATATATAAATAATAGAGAACATGTTTTAATATTAGTATATTACTAATTTGACTAGAGTTTATAGGGAAAGCTAGAAAAGTAAAGTAATACATCTTATTATGGAGTCAGAAGCACCAGTTCTTCGCGTGGGATATGGTGCTTTCCTTGTCACAGTACATCATGTAACAGTAAGTGCAACTTTAAAGAGGAAATAACACTTACATTAAGAAATTAAAATATACTCCTAAAATAAAAAAAAAACAACAGCATCAGGAATTAAACTGCATGAAGAATCTCTGCTTTAGCACTTACACATCAGTTTAACGGTCATGGCTGCTGTACATACTAGCAAGACTATTGAGTAAATTATGTACCTTTAGGTGTTTCAATTAGATCTATGGTATGAAAAAGGAATATTGAATTTTTGTATATGTTAAATATCTGGTGTTCAAGATGATTTGCATCAAGAAGACTGGTAAAAATTATAAAACTAATGATGAAATTTAACAAGAATTCGGTGGCCAAATATGCATGGAGAAGTTGTATGTGGATGACAGCATCAGAATTAAGTCATGGGTCTTATGAAATTGCAAGAAACTAACATTACAACCATTGTTTCCACAAAAAGAAAAAAAAAATACATTGAGATGGTGACAGTGTAGATTTATAAACAAAACTTGGTTACAGAAAAATACACCATGCAATTAAACTATTCTGACAACTAGAATTTTGGCAAAGACACATTGTTCATCCAAAGAAATTCAACCACTATAAAGGAAGCATCGTTTATGCCATGTCCAAGACTACAATAACTGGAATAAACAGAATCTGCAGACATTTACCAAGGTTATGACATAGATGCATTGTGTGGCAGTGTGTCATAAGGATGGTATACCTGACATCATTCAGCTGCTGCAGGATTTGTGTAAGCTGAAATTATTTGCATTGCACAGTGGACTTTTTAAAACTATTATTTTCATATATGGTTTGTTTGTAACTTTTAAGGTCTGAGTTAAATTGGTAACAGTATGTTTTTCCAGGGAAAAATAGGCAGTTGCTACTGATTTATGTTGCACTCTGAATTACTGTTTCTAAGACTGAGGAACATGCTACTGCAATACCATTCAACTTCTTGTAACATCAGTAGAGAGATATTAATTCTGTGTGAAGATACTTTTAACACTCACCAAGATGTCGTCATAATAAAGCCGACATCCTGTGATTGTGATATGAATTGGATTACCATAAACTCACCTGCTTCAACAAGATTGTGGATGGTATCTTTAGTGATACTGTGTGTTACATACAGATTGTGCTTCAGATCCCTTCAATATATGACATCCATTCTTGCAGCAGTGTACAAAAATGCTCTGATCCAATACAGTTATTAGAACTGAGAAAACTGGCAACGGGAAGAAGAAAGAAATTGCTTGGCATTCTTGAACAAGGTGTTACATGTGCCACTTCTCTTGTGAGTAACTTGAAAGGTAATATGCAGTTTTTAGACACTGAGATACTGTAAAACAAAGATGTCTCCAAATTTATCATAAAATTGGAGATTCTGATGTGGAAGATTTCTTTTTAATCTCCAGTAATAGCTGTGCTATTATAATTGTATATGGGAATAATGTTGGGGTTAAAATTTTGCTCTTGCATTCAGAAGCATAATCATTTACATATGCCTATTTTTTAAAGGAAATTTTGATGTGATGTCTGTAATTGTGCTGGTGATTAGATGAATTTGGTAAATGAATCAGATATTGCTTTCCTGGATTTATAATTATTTTGATTTGCTTCATAGTTTTATGTTTTGGAATTTCTTTGAATTTTTATAAGCTATCAATAAAAGTATCAAATATTGAATTTGTCTGTATTAAAATGTGGAAATCAATATCCATTGCAGTTTGGGCTGCTCATGCTATTGCAAGTACAGTGCTGTTGGTGTTACAATACTTGATGTCAGATACCAGTAACAGAAATAGAGCTAGAAAAGACATTTTGGAAGGGTTATTAATAGACGTTTGAATCTAAAGTTCTCAACATAAGTTTCTGAAATACTTCAACTTTGTGAGCAGATATAAACATGTGACCCCTCCTCTTTTTGTCTGATATGAAGCCCGTGTGTAGAAGAGTCATACTAATGCAAGGGTGTTGAAGGAATGCTCACAGAAAGGAGATCTTTTGTTTTTGAAGTTGCAGATAGCTGGAACAGAACTGTCTACTTTGAAATATGAAGTTCTAAGTTACATACTGGAATTTTAATTACATCAGAAGACTTCGAATGGACATACAGTAGTCATACATCAAATACCCGTGTTTGGTAATTATGGTCTTTCAAAATTTGCGGTTCTATAACCATCTTAGAGAAGAGGCAAGAAGAGAGGAAGAGGAAACAGTGCCATGCTAATGGTGTAGAGGAATATACTGCACGGCATGTTTAAAACTCTGATAAGCAAATAATACTGCTTTTGATGCATGATATCGGGCTTCATGACAAGTTTATCTCAAAATTTTGTTATATGGGTAGCAATTCTGAATTGAATAATACTTTTCAGTATGTAAGCTGTATCCATATATAAAAGAAATGAACATGTGTAGCCAGTTTACACATTCACACGCTTCAGATCAGTAACGTTGCTGGAATGTTTGAGATGGCTGGAGAGATTCACACTCATGACCTCTCTTTATTGAGCCTGGTGAGAGGATTTGAAGTAACATAGCTTGTAGTTTCAGATCTTAAATTAGAAATGTATTTTTAGAAATTTGGTAAGTTGGATGGACTATACAAATGTATTTGAAGGGAAGAAGATGAAAATCAAAATTTGAACATCGTCAACTTTTAGCAGTGTTGGTGCTTATGTTTTAGACAAGATATTACTTAAAACAAAACAGTCATCAGAATTGGTTATTTATAACTTAGTGATAGAAGAAACATGCTCCTCTCTGGAAAAGGATAAATTTAAGTTAGGAACATTTGTTTGAACCTTTTCCCTACTAACATGATATGTTATTCCATCACTGTTTGGACACAGCTGAATGCAGTGAAGCCTTCAGGTCGAGAGTGATAGGACAGAGGAGTGAAGACATTACAATTTCAGCATTCATGGCCAAGTGCCCAAGCTCTCTTGTGGGCAATATCACAAATATAGCAATGCCTAAGGAAGGTGACTCCAGTGCAGAAGTATGAATACTGATGTATATGAGTATTCATTTTTAAGAAATTTGCTAAAGAATGACAGTGGATCCAACCTAAAAACCAAATGGAGATTAATCTCTGTTAAAGCACATAGTTGAGATTTTCTTTTATTGGTTATAAATTATAATAAATGGAGTATATTTTAGGTGAAGTTAATGAATGGCTGTTATCACTGGACTTCCCCAGTGGCTGATGCATAATGAAGAGTTATGCAGTAATATAATTCTTGTGTGAAGAGCCCAAGGCATATGATAAGGTGTCTTAAGAAAAACTTCAGTTGTGGCTCCATATAATTCCAGAATGGTTCCATCTGCATGCATCATAATAGTCAAATCATGAAGTTATAAGAAGAAACTGCAAGGGTTACTGTCACTTGACTCTTGGGTCAAGTTCAGAAAAGTTGTATGGTGCAACTAGTGGTATAGGCTGTTCAAGAATAATAAGCCTGTGACTGCAATATATATTTTGAAAGAACAAAGAACTATGAAAATAGTTGCATACAGAAGGTGTAAAAATATTAAAAATTTTCAGTTTACATTGCAAATTATCCCAAATCATTTAACCAAATAACCAACTTCATTTTACTATGAGAGAGAAATGCCTTCAATAAATAGTAACATTTTAATGTGGTGAAAGATTCTGGTTTGATTCAAGGTTCTGAAATATCTTCAAAACCAGTGAAGTATGTATGAAGTCTTTGGAACAGAGAAGACCGAAGACCTGTGTGAAAACCAGGAAGGAATACATTCTTTGGCATTTGACCAAGAAGTGAAACATTGATTGAAACCTAATTACATAGATTTAAAATATTGTAAAAGGTGATGTGGATGAATAAATAAATAATAAATAAATAATCCACAAGAAATAATATAACTTTTAAGTCAGGCTGTTTAATTTGCCTAGTAAGATTTAATTTTTAGCATATGTGTTGTGGATGTGAATTAAGAAGAGTGCAGTAGAAAAGCTTGATTGGTGATTAGTATTTTAACAGCAGACAAAGGGACTTCAGCTCAGTAAGTTCTGTCATACTGAAAGTTTTATTCTGAGACATCTGATTATCAATTTGAATTCAGTGGAGAATAGTAGTGATCTCATAAGATATGATTTAGGTTCAATGGATATGGTCATCAAGACATTTAACTAGTTCCTTGTATTTTAAGTTACTTCATGAATTGGAGTATATGTTCTTAAGTTGGTAAAGGGAAAGAGAAATGCATACAGAATAATAGTTCAGGCTTGCAATAAAAAAAGGAAAGGTACCATCTTTTAGGATATAACGCTGTGTAGTCCACTGAAAGCCAGCCACTGCTTTGGAGGAATATTGGTTTACTTTTCAGTGGACTACATGGCGTTATATCTGAGAAGATAGTGCTCCACTGTGAGAACCTCAAATCCTACATAGTAAATTCTGATTCCAGTTTTGCACTGTCATTAGGTTTGCATGATATTAGCCAGTTTAACATGGATCACAAATTTATATCCCACTCATTGCATGGACATTTGCATTTTCTGTGTCCTATGACAATAGAGGCCTTCAGTGGTGAGTTTATGCAAGAAGTCGTGTTTTTTGTGTAGAGGATCCCAGTCCTAAAATTTGGCAGTGTAAGTCAACAGATCAATATGAGTCTTTTATGAACACTATTGAGAACTCAAAGCATATGTTTTGTTTTTGTTTATTATTTAGTAATTTCCATGTTCCCTTATTAGTTGTTGGCCAGTATTGTAACTATATAATATTTGAGGGACTTCCCCTATGCACACACACACACACACACACACACACAGAGATGACATGAACAAAATAATGGAAGCACTAAGAAATTGAGGAATAGAATTTGTGCTGGCTACATTTAAAGAACTTTAATTAGCAACACCAAATGTTCTTCTCTTTGTTTACACTCTGTAGTGATTGTGTATGTGCATCAGTGATTGTGTTGACTGACAGTCCGTGCAAAAGAATCGGAAAGTGGGAGACTTGTCCGATTTTGAAAGAGAATAGATCATTGTTGCGCCTTTAGCTGGAACATCTGTGACAAAAACTGCCACATTATTAGGTATATGAAGAGTAACAATTTCTAAGGTTATGTCAGCATACAAGAATCATGGGAAGACAACATCAGCGAAGAAGAATTGTGGGCAAAGATCAACATTGACAGAAAGAAATCATCCTATGCCTAGGATTGTTTTGAGAAATCACAGAACTACTGCAGCACAGGTTACGGTAGAACTGAATATTCATTTTTAAGACCCTGTTTCCACAAAAACTGTTCAACATGAGTTCTACAGCTCCATCATCGACTTTAGGGCTGCAGTTGCTAGACCTCCGATTACTGAAAGTAATGCTCAGATGCATAAACAATGGTGTTATAACCATAGAACCTGGACATCAGACAGCTGGAAATGTGTGTGATATCATCTGATGAGTCATCCTTCTTGCCCTTCCCTAAATGGGGAAGAGTTTATGTTTGGGGTACACCGAAGGAAACCTACAATCTGGAATGCTTGCTTCCAACAGTGAAACACAAGGGAGGTTCTGTGATGGTTTGGGCAGCAGTATTGTGGTGTAGTATTCTGTTGGTCCCATTATTACCCTTCATAGCTGAATTACTGCAAGGGAGTACATGGATAGGTTGGGCAGTTAGGTGCATCGCATGTCCGGACATTATTTCCAATTATTTACGATTGACATTTGTCAATATATATGATGGACATATATTTTAGTTATTTTAAAGTGAAGACAAGGCATACAATGTACTAGTTTGACGTGAATTGAGTAGCACCTGAAGATGGCATTTTTATGCCGAAACNTTACCCTTTATAGCTGAATTACCGGAAGGGAGTACGTGGATAGGTTGGGCAATTAGGTGCATCGCATATCCGGACATTATTTCCAAGCATCAGTGCAATTTTCCAAGACAACAGTGCCCCCATTCACACAACTGGAGCTGTTCAGTCATGATTTGCAGAACATGAAGATGAACTTGAGCATCGTTCCTGGCCAGCACAGTCACCAGATTTGAACATCACTGAACCACTATGATCAGTTTTGGAGACTAGAGTGAGGAACAGATTCCCACCTACAACATCTCTGAAAAACAACTTGAAGATGTTCTTCAGAAGAATGGTATAAAATTCCTCTAGAGACTATTCAAAACTTGTATGAGTCCATTCAAAGAAGGGTTGTGGCTATATTGAAGCCAAAATTAGCCCAACACCATATTAATAAAAAAAAAATGTACAGTATCTGTAGTGTTTCCATTATTTTGTTCAACCTCTCTGTGTGTGTGCGCACGCTCGAGTGAGTGAGTGCGTGCATGCGTGAGAGAGAGATGTCCCATTGTTTAATGGCAAGACTCAAGGAATGTAATTTAGAACTAATTTGAAGCGAAAAATTGTGCCCAGTAAACAAGTTCAAATCATTACCATCAACAATTTAAGCAATTGTGGAGTGTATCATACTGAACACCTCTGTAACATTTATTCACAGTCTCTTGTATTTAACTGGTGTCAGTTTTCCTGTGTGCGGGAGTGTTTGACATTTACACATGAGGAATATGCTTATAAGAATTTTGCATTCAAATATTGTAATGGAAATGGTAGAACTGCTGTAGCAGAGTATAAACAGTGCTTTCTAAATCATTGAGCTCCACATTTAACCATCTTTTGCAATGTACACAGACTTACAAGGGAAAGAGAGATGAATTATTTCTCATGAGAAAATGCAGAATGTGAGCGGCAGCAATATGACAAAACGATGTACTTTGTACATTTCAGCAAAGCGCACATACAGATGTATGCAAGACTTCCATGGAGACTGGTATTCCATAATCATTAGCATGGAGGACTTATCATGATGATGATGATCTTTACCACCACCATATAGAGAAGTGCAAGAACTTATTCTAGGAGAGCATGCCAACCATGTACAGTTTTGTAGATTGCTGCAAGGACAACCACAACTTAATGAATTACACTTTGTTTGTAGACAAGTCTCACTTTCACCATAATAGTGACACCAGTAAGAAAAATTTGCACTCTTGATGGAATGAAAATCCATATTAGGTAGTGCAAAGCAATTTTCAGTACAGGCTTGTGAATGTATGGTGTGAAATAGTGGGCATATCTTTGTAGTCCACATTTTATCAGGGCACTTGACAGTTATTTTTTAGACTTCTAGAGAATGAATTGTTGCTTCATTCAGAAAATATTCCTCTTCAAACAGGATTACAAATGTGGATACAATATGACAGAGAACCTTCATTTTATGGCAGAATTATCAACTGTTTGAATGCAGGTTATCAGTGGAGGTAAGATAGGGCAAGGGCAACCATTTGCATGATCAGCTAGATCACCTGATATGACTCCACTGAACTTCTTTTTAAAGTCTAAGATGGAAACAAGGCAGTAGATATTAGAGCCACTGTGCAAGATGCAACAAAAGATGTTCAGTAGGAGCAGTGTTTATTGGAAGCAAAGGAGGTCATATAAAAAACTTAATTTACTTGGAAACCTTGAGGATAAACTTAATAAATTTAGTGAATTTGATGATTTAGTTGTAAACTCTTCCATTGATAATAAAATTGTTCAAAAGAAAATTGATTTTGAATTTTGTGCTATGCTACCTAAATTGATAAAGGTGATGAACTGTTGTTTATATGCCATTTGTTTACATCAAATGACATGTAGAATATGTTCCCAAAGTCTGGCAATTATAACATACTGTATATCTTCATTGCCTATTAAAAGATCTGTAATTATATGTTTTCTTGTATTCTCATGTCTGTTCATAGGTCTCATCCAAAATAGCACACTTCTGTTCTCATAAAGAATGCTCATCTATGCATCCATCACATTTCTTTTTAAATCTGGTCAGCCTAGTTGTTTGAATATTATTTTCTGTTCCTTTTAAAGCATACTTTAAGTCCATTTGAACGTGAACTGTACAGTGCTGTGGTGCATTGTGGTGGAATATTCTTTCATTTTTTGATATAAATGTATGGATAAATGAACTGGGATAGGTCAGTCAGTATAGTAATGAACCACAGGCTGGTTGGCTGAGGTTCAGTTCCCAGCAGGGGCAAAAGGCAGTATCCAGACTGGCTCTGGGTTGCACCCTGCCCCCTATCCAAAGGTTACTAGGGGCTCTTTCTCTGGGAGTAAAGCAGCAGAGGCATTCCATATAGTGCTGAGGTTAAGAATGGTGGAGCTATACCTCTGCTCCTGCAGCCATTCCTCTTCACAGCATGGTACTTACTTAAGTATAGAGAAGACTATGTTACATTTACACCTTGTATGGTGGCAGCGTTGCTTCCACCTCATCAATTTATTTGCCATTTGGTATTTTTGATGGGAGATCCAAATGTACTAAAATTGTTTTGTCTCCAGTGGCATGATGATCATACTAAGTTTCAGTAAAATTTTCTTTTTAGGGCTTTGAATCTGTTGCTACTTTAAACCCCTCCTATTGCTGCTATTTCAAAGTATCATCGACTTTAGTTAAATTCTTTATAGACTTTAAAGTGTGTCAAGTTATCAACCAAGTTTTTTATGAACAGTTCTGTTTTCTGGGATATAATGCCATGTAGTCAATTGAAAGTCAACAAAAAATTTGGAGGCTACATGTTCTCCAAAATGGTAGTCGACTTTGAGTAGACTGCAGCATTATATCCCAAGAGATAAACCACCGCTGTGAGTACCTCAAATCCTAGAAGTTGTTTGTGGAAGTTGATATTGATGTATGTTGATAAATTTAAAATATTCTACAGCAGTGCACAGTTTGTTATTTGACAACATAATGTTTCTTATCCTGAAATAATTTGATGCTTCACTGTTTGAAAGTGTGATGTTTAACATAAATTGATGTATGGTTTTTGAATGAATAAATTAGTAAACTTTATTACTTTATATCATAAGATATCATCCTTTTTCTCAAGAGTAAACTGTTTTTTACTCCATTGCATTGTGCTTCTGACAGTTTTTGTGGTCCTGCAGCAGCCACAAATGTGATAAATGTCAACATGTTCTGATTTCATTTTAACTCAAATATTAGCTTAAATTCCAGGTGCTGAAATGCCCAGTGAGTTGCATAATTTTTTATACATAGTTCCTAATACCAAACAACACACGATGGTTCCCTTAATGATCAGATCTTCAGTTTTTGGATGAAGGTAAGCCATTGGCATTGTACATTGGTGGTACACATGATGATCGTTAATATTGTCCAATAAATGTATTCAGAGTGTACAAAACATTTTAGACATTAAAGTATTGCATGTATTCTTTGTATATTGGCTTATATTTTGTTATACAGGACTTGAATTCTGTTCAAGACACCTTTTTCTCTGAATTGAATGTGTTAGCATCTTCACTGGAATTAAGTTTGTAATTGCAGCGTATGTGTCCCAAAACATATAAATACTTACTATAAGAAGTTTCAAACAAAATAGCAGAAGAAATTTTCAACACTTACTCCATTGGGTTGTCTTCATTAACAGCTGGGACTAAAAATTATTTATGAGCTTGTGATTCTTTTTATTCTGAAGAAACCTTTACATTGACTTCCATCTACTGCATAATGGCATTCTTCTAACCATCAACAAGCTGCTTATGTATTTTTTTTTGTATGATAATTTGAGGATTTATTTCTCTTGTAGTAGTACTTGCATTTTTTAACTTGTTTTTAATATTTGCAGTTTTGAAACAGTAACTTAAAATTGTATGTACAGCTGCTAATGCATTACTACATTTTTTTACAAATGAAAATTGTTTGTTAGCTCCATTAAGTTTTTAATTTGTATGCGCTTCATGATTTAGATTTAGTAAAAGAAATCTTACTTCATTGATACTTACCTAATTGGATTTATGCATGGGCAATTTTAATGTGGCGGTACTAATCATATTTATATTGGATAACAAATGTAAATGTGTTATATAACATGTTTTCAGAGTTATCTGCAGAATACTTCATGTTTCTCTTTCTTTCACAATCATAGCTGCTGTTATGGCAGTTTTGGTTGAGAAGTTGTTTTTCCCAACTTCAGATGTATTTTTATACATTATTAGGAGAAGGGACACATCCTATCTTTGCCCGTGAAGAGATTATGCAAGCCTCTACCAGGGGAGGTAGTGGTACCATAGATGAGCACCGTAGAGTGGTAGCCATTGTGGGTGAAACGACACCAATGCAGTCCCAAGGTATTTACTAGGCACAAATTGGAAGAACAGTATTACTGTCTTCATCTCTCACTTCACATGTGTGTCCAGCAGGTTAATTCCACTGGGTGTGTTGAAAATTGCTTACTGTGTCAGAAGCTTCCCAGGAGGTAAGGTCAATATTCTGTGAGGTCATAGTGTCAGACATTCTAAACAAAACTATGTATATGTACGTTCCCTATTCCTAATGGTTTCCAAGATGGAACTGTTTCACTGTACAGTTCCAAAGTGGTTGATAAGGAAGAGAGATTACATACATATCTGGTACCTGTGTTTGTTGTTCAAGTAACAAAGTTGGTACAGTTCTTAGTTATTTAGAATCCGGATGATGGACAGAGTCCAAAAACCAGTATCTCTGTTGGTACGGTTTACCTAGTACAATACATTTTCAAAAATTCCGCCGTCAACATCAGCGCACTTTGCAGCTCATGTGAGGAGGTGACATGTTGCTCCTCTGAGTGAATCTTTACCCTCCTTTATGCAAGCAATAACATCCATAGCTCAATCTCAGAAACATATACACTTTTTTGCTTAGAGTTACCAGTACTGTGACCTTCAGAATATTGACCTTTCCTCCTGGGACATGCTCTATAAGTAATTATACATTGATCTGATGGTAGCATATGCTTAAAACTTGATTAAGCATTGAAATAGTGTCAGTCCTAACTTTTTAATGTAAGGGTATTTACTAAAGTGATTGAACATTGGTGTGAGATATAAATTTAAAATATCAAGTTCCTAATACATTATATCTGAGGTTTTTTACAGAGTTATTAGTTGCATGCTTCTGTTGCACAGCTTATAGTGTTTCCTGTCTCCAGTAATATTAGACCAGATCTTCAGTACAAAATTCAGTAAATATCAAATTAGAATGGGGTTTATGTACAGAATGGAGCCAATAAATGTTACCGAATTGTGCAAATAATCTGTTGTTATATTGATAATGTAGTTATTTGTGATTGCCAGATAAGATGATATTCTACTGGAATATCATTAGCGGTTGTAAATTGTTTTTGAAAGCACTGGTCCAAGAAATTACATATTAGTTATATAAGTGGAAGCCTTTTCTTAAAATAGTGTAGAGCAGTGTTTAGGAAGGCATTTAAGCATTCTCATTGCCTCAGAAGCATCCAGTACAACCAGAATTATACACCCACCCCCATAAAAATTTGTCATAAAAGATTTTGAGGTGGAAGAAAGAATATGATCATTAGTAGAACATTTGATTTTTGAGTCTGTCAGATCAGTTTTAACTTTTGTTAGTTTACTTTGTCAGATGGGCATGATCAGAAGATAACACTTATCTAGGCATAGACTGGATAAAACTAAAATGGATTTTAAAGAGCTGGATGTGATTGTAGTTACTTCCTAGCAAATTGTAACCATATGTAATTCATATTTGCCTTGAAGTTACTCCATGAACCTTGCAGAAAATGTATGGTATGTAATGGTATAAGCTTAGCAATCATATAAATTAATTTCTGAAGGCATCAGTGGCTGCTTGTGGAACTAATTTTGCTTTATCCTTAGTATATTTGGCTGAACCTGAGTGAGAAAATTATGTATAATTTTAGGACGTTTGTAGTTCACACCTTATTCAGTGCAGTGCTGTACCACAGTGAGGATAGAGATAAGAGCTATAAAAGTATATTTCCACTTATGACAGGAAGTTCTCGATTTGAATCACCGGGTCGTTATGCTGATGCTCCATCACGGTCACATGATAGCTATTATCCTAGTGGAGAACGGGAACCACCACGTGACTACCCACACTCTGCACAAGATTATGGTCATGGTCATGGGCCAGCACCAGGCTTTGACCATAGGGAGAGGAGTAGGGAAGATCGCTTTGACAGGTAGGACTCTAAATGACTACATTTGAGAGATTTTATAATTTATATTGTGAAATCAACAGATTTACTATATTGTCATGTGTACGGGGGTATGTATGGTGAAAATAACAGGTTATAGTTCAGATGATTGGATTTATTGGCACTTCTGTTACAATCTCTGATAATTACAATTAATACAGCGCTATTGCTGATTTACACAATTTACAATTTACCGTTGCACACTTGCTAGGATTCTCAGTTTCCACTAGTTGTCTCCTAGCAACGGATCTCAACAGAGAAACTAGCACTTCAGGTCACTATGAAGTGTTCTTGCCATTTCTTGTTCAGTGACCCTGGAGCCTCGGAACTCAACTAAAAACTCTCCTTAGCTACAAGCAGGCTCACATATAGCTGCCGGACAGACAACGCAGAAAATACAGTTCTACTCTTACGTAGGACACACAACACAGAAAACATAAATCACTTGATAGTGTGATGTCAGTGCACCTGCGCGGAAGTGTGTTTACCAAGCCATTGCCTATATGACTGCATTGTTCCATTGTTGAATGCATGTGTTGTTTAGCAATGGCTGTTTCTGTGGGTCAGCCGTTCTTGCGCGGAGCAAATACACCACGGGATACTGTGAATGATTAGTTACAATTTAGGACTGAAATGTAGCATGACCCCTTTTCTCCAGCCTGTTCCCTGTACCCACATGTGCTGCTTACTAAACTGCCACTACAGAGGTTGCATGTGTACGGGTCTGCTATCTGCAACATCTTAAATGTGTCTTTACAGCTCTCTTTTAAGAGATATTGAAACTATGCAAACTGTAATATGTTCTACAGGTCTTGATGTTTCCTGGTATCCACTGTTTCATCTAAAAGTTCATATATTGGCAAGATCCCCTTGTTGTATTTGCAGTTCTCACAGTGGTGGTTACATGATGCTGTATAAATCATTGAAAATCAATTGATGTTGTTTTGGAGGAACATCAGTTGATTTCAGCAGACTACACATCATTATATTCCAGAAGATAGAACTCTTGTATGCTTGTCAGTCAATAGACATGTGTGCTTTCCTTGGTTCTAAATGTGTTTCATGCCAGCTAACAAGTAGTGTAAATATGATAAAACTTGTACTGTTATTAATTTTCATACAAGACTTTATTTAATTCTGTTGGATAATTTACAGAAAGTGGAAGTTTTATATGGCAAGTGCATTGAGGGGAACTGACAGGTCACAGGAAAGAAAATTAGAATTGCATTACAGTGCACTCATCTTTTGAGTGGATATTGTTTTAGTAATTAATTGCATTGTCTAAATGTATTTATTTTTATATGAGCAGGGATTAGTGTTGCAATTCTTGTTTAAGTTTTAAGGAGTTTACTTTAATGATCTCTAATATATGCCAAAGTTGACTAGATTCCAAAATGTGTTTCAAACAAGACCCTTCATTTTCCTTTAGTAGGTACATAATTCATAGGATGTGTTCTTCTGTTTTGCATTTTCTCAGTTATTTATAAGTTTGTGGTTTGTATATTATAGTAGCTGTTAACACCATTGTTCTTTGGAATTAGTTATCTGAGTTATAATTTTCATCTTCAGTTTTTGTGGCTTCCGCAAATCTGGGCTATTTATCAGTCTTGTCTTTGCCTTCCGGTTTAGTGAAACCTGTACAGAGTTTATTGAAGTAAATATAGTTACTAATTTTCTTACCATGGAATTCATCATTCTCAATACAGGGCAAGGGGGTGCTAAAAGAAGGGATTTTGTTTTTTTTGTGAGATTAAATATTTCTTTCTGTGAATCAGTTATTAGTGGCCTGATCACTTTCGTGTATTCCTTCTCCTTCTGGATGTTCTGTTGTTTTGTATTCCACGCTGACAATTTTAACATGACACAAGGCCACTTTACTGTTCGCTCTGAGTGCAGATTTACAATGTGTCAGTCTCAGTGGTTGTTTAACTACTGTGTACTTACATTCAGGCGAAGTGAAGATCTCCGACATGAACTGGAACAACGTCGCCGTGATGACAGTCGGTACTTAAGTCAAGGAGATGGACGCCGCTATGATAGGAGCATGGACTATAGGGGTGACTCTGACAGGTGAGATATACCAAATCAAGGCAGAGGCTTGGTTTTCTATATTAAAAGTGAATGCAATAAATGCCTCTGAATTTTTACTTATAGTCAGTGCTGATAAGTGAATATTTTATGTGCAGTAAAGCTCACTGAAATGAACAGGGATTATGAAAATAATGTATATATAATATATTTGCACTTGGGACGGAGTTTATATCATTTAACGGGCTAATCAAGTTACTTATGTATTGAAAAAACCTAGAAGGTGCTTCATTTTACAGTATGTATTCTTAAAGAGTGAAATAGTAACACTGAAAGAGTAGCCTGCACATCACTAATGCATCCAGTTCTTGAATATGGGACGGGGTGCTGGGATCCTTACAGGAAGGGACAGATAAATGCACTAGACCAGGTGCAAAACGTAGCGGCTAAATTTGCACACCATAGAAATGATTCGAACTGGGAAACCTTGACACAGTGCAGAAGGATAACTTGTATATATACTGTCTTCAAAGTGTACATGGGAGAACAAGCTTGGAAGACTGTAGGTGATAGGTTACAAAGACCATGCTATCTGAGCAGGGTCGATCATGATAGGAAAATTAGGCGCAGAAATCAAAAGACAAATATCAGAAAATATTCCTTTGTGAATAGGACCATCTAGCACTGAAAGCAACTACCTGCAGATGCTTTAGGGATTCTCTCCTGTAAACCAGTTAATTTTAGGAAAATGATAAATAAGATGAAGTGAAGGTCTGGGGGAAATCATAAAAAAATGCAGGGAAAGGAAGGGAAGGCCATTGTGAAATGTGACTGCATCAGTTCAAGACATTACATATTTCATTACTGTTACTGTTTAGTGTATATTATGCTTATTCCTTTATTAATATTAATTTATATAATTGTATTCATTGTGTGTAGTGTGTCCTTTATTGTATGTGTAGTTTTGTGTGCTGTGTTTTGGTTGAGCGTGGTGTGTTATTTTGTACCTTAGTGTAGTACCACTGGGTAAAACCCCATCTGCAGTTGAAATAAGTAAATAAATAATAGTAACAAATAATAATAATAATAATAATAATCTAATATGATTGAATCAGTACATTCTGTAAAATCATTTATGTTTGTATGCTCAAGTAGAAACAAAAATACTGCCATTTTTACATTCCCAATATGATTGAACCAGTGCATTCTGGATCTAAGTATCTGAGGGTTTTGTACAATCAAGGTAACTCAGTCGGCCACTGGACGTGTATGTCTTGTGGTGATGATGATGATGATGATGATGCCATGAACATATAGAGTACAGATACTTGCATTTGGAACAGCTGTGTGAAGAGCATAGATATTTTAGTAGCTTATCAATGTATATATATTCCATTGCTAATGAAGGATTTAACTCTTATGTCATTTTCCATTTGCTCCCTTGTTTCCCAGTAGAACTTTGTTATGAATGTGAATTGGCATTAATTTTGGGTATGGCTCCACATTGATGCCTATTTGTCATAGAAGTTTAATACTGCCACAGAGTGCAGTGTGAGGATGTGTAGACAAGTAATCTCTGTGCGTGCATGTGAAGAGTGATAAGGTATTTTTCTTAGAGAGACTGAGGATTAGTTTAGTTGTTCATCAGGATATTACAATTGATATTTTTCCTCTTGTACTTCTTTGCAATTGTTTTTTTTTTTTTTTTTTTTTTTGTTTTTTTTTTTTTTTTTTTTTTTTGGACACTTAGTTTTGAAGGTGATCAGAAATGCTTTTATCTTTTACTTCTCTAGTTAGTGGTGTTTTTCTTTCTTTTCTCTTTTCTAAAAATTGTATTTATTCTTTCATTTTTATATATACCAGAGTGTGAAGGTATTTGTCGAAAAGCTATTTTTTTTATGGAAGTTTTATAGTAGTTTTAGAGCCTGTCAAATATCTGTTAACTGGCCTGTTACTTGGACTATATCCTTTCACTGTGGTATGTTGAGAGTGGCATATTTTGCAGTAGCCAAAAGAAGAAATTTTTTAAAATATGAAAGCAATAAAACAATAAAATAGGATTTATTTTTCAAATAACAGGGGCTCCAGTGACCTTCGGATGAGAATTAATGAAAAAAGGACTGATCGTCATGATGATAGGGATTCAGGTCACGCCCGTGTGTTGGAACATCGGCCTGAGCTTATGGAGCGAGACAGGGAAAGGGAAAGACCTCACAGGGGTATGATGCAACATTCCCCACCAGGCAGTGAGAGAAGGCGAGGTAAGTCTTAATTCAGAAATTTGAAATGCCATCAAGTGTTTTTGTGATACTGAAATATGGTATTTAGAGTGTTTCTGTTTTCTTTGACTGAGTTATTTGAAGAAATGGAATAGCCCCAGTTTTCTGAGGCAGCCAGTAGTTTTCTTCTACCTTGTAACATACCAGTTTAGAAGTAAGACACTGAAATCAGATGCAAAAAGACTGTGCTCAAGGTTGTCAGGCCCAGTACAAGGTGTTCCTCATATCTCCCCACCTTCCCTTTAATGTCAGAAGTCAAAATGATGTAAATCAGAAATGTCTGATTAACATGCATTTGAGTATGGAAGTGACTGGGCCACACCACAGCTCAAGCGGTTAGTCGCTGACTTCATACTGCCGCAGCCTGGGTTAGATCCCGGATCTGGTCAAATGGGATTTGTGATGGATATAGTGGTGCTGGGGCAGGTTTTCTCTGAGTACTTCGGTTTCCCCTGCAAATCTTCATTCCACCAAATTCTCCAGCATCATAATCACCCAGGGCAGGTACAATACGCCAATCAGTGGCCACTGTGCTGAGTGGATCCAGTTCATCTCCACCCCCCACTAAGCAAAATGGAAGTGATTGTACTTGAGTACCATCATGTGAAGATTATAATTTCACAGCCTCTAAATTATATGTACAAACCGTGAGAAATCTCACATTCTCTTCACTAGTTCCTGGTTACTCATGAATAACCATTTGACGCAGCATTTACATTCATTGTATCCTTACACTATCAGCCTAGATAACTTAAATGCCGACCATAACTGCATGTTAGCACATTAAGCCTGGCAAGGGGCCATTTAATTTTACTACATAGGGCAGTCAAAAAGTTCCCAGAATTCTCATGCAGACGGAGAACGAGCTGTACTGAATCACACTGTTGTGATGGGAAGTTCAGCATGTCTGCTCACAGGCACAACAGGTCTGGACAGGTTTCAGTGTGCAGTGTCATTACTGTTCCGTTTTAATTAGACGTGAGTGTTGGTTATTCGGCGCAGTGTTGCAGTTCAAACAATATGCGAACATCAAGTTTATGTGCAAATTGGGAAAATCTGCTTCGGAGACGCTATTGACCCTGCAGCAAGTTTATGGTGATACTGCACTAAAGAAATCCGCAGTTTACAACTGGTTTCCCGGTCTAAGAATGGGCAGGAGACTTTAGAGGCTGACCAGCACAGTGGGAGACCTTCGACACCCAGAACCAAAGAAATGATTGGAAAAGTGCGACAACTGATTCGATGTGATCAAAGAATGACCATCACGGAGTTGGCGCAAGAAGTTGGTACTGTTACTTGCCATTTCTATGTACAAGTTTTGCAGAGGTTGTGCAATGCAATTTGGAGGAAGCGGCACGACAAGTGGCAGGGACAGTGGTTTCTGCATCACGATAACGCACCAAACCACACATCACTTGTTGTGCAGCAAGTCCTTGCCGAGAAAAGCATTCTTGTCATCACTCAAATACTGTACTCTCCAGATCTCGTTCCGAGTGATTTTTGGCTGTTCCCTACTGTGAAAATTGGCCTCAAGGGGGGACATTTCACAACCATGGAGGACATCAAATCGAATGCTACGGCTGAGCTCTGGAAGATTCCAAAAGAAGCCTTCCACCTCTGCTTCCAACAATGGTAGGATTGATGCAGCAACGGTCCTACTTTAAAGGTGATTAGTAGGGGCCAGATTTTTATGCCCTAATAATCCCTTAAATATGTATGCATTTGTGCATGAAAAACTTCTGAAATATGCACATAAAAATTTATACCAAATATTAAAATTGATTTTACATTATTTTAAGACCAACAAATCAATATTTAAGTTCATTTTATGTAATCACTGAATGATTCACTTGCAATAAAAAGCTATACTTAAACACAAATCATGCAACAAAGCCAACATATTTCATTACAAATTTAAAAAACCAATGGTTCTCACATTCAGCTCTCCGAACTTTCAACTTCTCTTCTGTTGCAGTTCACTGTTACTAAATGTTTTAGCTTTTCCATAGTTAGTCGCCTCCTATTGTCTCATAAGATGTCCTTATAGCGGGAAAAACTTCTTTCCACCTCACAGGAACTTAAGGGCTCATGTACAGAAGCCACTATTTGCTCCACTGTTAGTGATTTTTTACTTGGCAGTTCAGTACGTTTACCGGCTAAAATTTCTTAAATTTCACAAATTTGTTCATATCCTGGATTTTTTTAAAGAATGCTGTGTACTTTTTCCTTTACTACTTCACCAACTCTTCCATGAACCGAATCCGATTTGGAAACAGTGGTTTTGAACAAACTTAACGACTGATTCAAAGTAGTATTGATATTGCTTGCCTCCAGTGAGGAAGTGGCGGATGGAAGATGAGAGAAGTGAGCAGATATATAGGAAAGATTAGTTTCTAGTGCTGCGTTTTTTAGTACATCTTGGACAATTTGAATTGATGCTGCACTTTTGGGATCAAATGTATTCATGACATTCCTAACTGTTTCTAAATGTTCAGTATAATAACTCGCTGCACACAGCCACGTGCCCCAGCCCATTAAAATTGGTTCTGGTGGAAGTGGAACGCTCGGTGCTACTGCTTTGAAGGCTTCTTTTCTGTATGGCGCTTTAACAAATACTTTCTTCACAAAAGACACCAACATGTCAACAAGCGAAAAATTTGCACGAATTGTTTCTGCAACATGGTGCAACCCATGGGCAAGGCAAGTCAAATGTGTCATATTTGCAAATATAACTTTAAGAGCAGTACCAGCTTTCATCATATAACTTGCGGCATCAGTAACAAAGAGCAATACACGCTCATACTGAATGCCATTCGGCCATAGTAAATTCGTGAAATTGATAAAGAATTCGGAAACTGCGGAGCTATTTGTGGTTTCAAATTGCTCTACCACAAGAAGATAAGGGGTAGATTGTTCATTCTTCTTAAGGGATCCAACTATACAATTTGCAATAAACCATCCCTCACAATCTTGTGTTTCGTCAATTGATACCCACACAAAGTTATCTTGAATCTTATCTCTAATGCTTTCAATTGTAAGATCGTAACACTGCTTCATGTCATTTTTGCGCACAGTAGATTTATCCGGCACTTTGCACTGTGTATACTTCTCTATGAAGTTTCTCACAGTAGGATTGGTTAGTTTCCACAGCGGAATATCTGCCGCTAAAAGGCTTCGCATAAATCAAAGGAAAACTGTGAAAAACTATTATTAGAAAATTCACTAAGCAGTTTTTGAACAGGAGTACTTTTCGTGGATTTAATTGTAATATTCTCTTTGTGAATATTAGTGTTCAAACGCTGAAGCACTTGAAAGCGTTTTTCACAACCAACTGTTTTCTCACACGCTCGGCAATAAAGAACCGTACTTATCATCTCTCCTTCGAACTCCCGCTGATACAGCTGTAATTTAGTTTTCTGACTTACTTTCACTTTCGGCATGACTACGGAAAGCTCAACAAACTTAACTACAGACTGGTCACCACTAATGTGAATGGCCCCCAGCTTCAAATATGAATAAGCGTAACAAACCACATGGGGACTTCAGAAATAAATAAGTGAAGTCCCTTATCGGTTGAATAGTATTATGTTGATAGCGGCTACATGTGGACGCTTCCGACGAATCTCTTCGCGGCCACTTTGATGGTACGCGGATGAGGCAAGTTACAAATAGAGGGATCGGGGAAGTCCCATCCTGGGTACTGCGTCAGAAACATGAATCATGATGAAATGTTGAGTCAAATATACAACATATTCTGATACAGAAAAGAAAAATTGTATAGACATGACCATGATTGAAAATTTGAACATAACATTAAAAAATATATTTGATAAACATTTTAAAAAGGAAATATGCAGTATAAACAGAGATCTTCGAAAATATGATGCTTATTCATAAAACAAGCAAAATATGCATTTATATGCACCATTAAACCACGTCCAAAATTTAAGAAATGAAGTAATTCATTCATATATCCAAATGAGCATACTTTCTGGTTGCAAGAAAGGAATATGCATTTGCATTAAAATCTGGTCCCTAGTGATTAGGTAAGCGTTGCTGTATGTCGTACCATTAGAGTACTGTACCACCATTCCGGGAACTTTTTGACTGACCCTCATATGTTCAGCAGCATTAGACACAGCAATTAGTAATATATTCTTGTGGTAATGGCTTGCCTTCTTCTGCATTATTAGGACCAGGAGAAGGATTTGGTCGCACACTGGGAGATGGTAAAATGCGTGGTGGTAGTGGAGGTGGACGAGTAGTCCAGCGCGGTGGACCAGCAGATCGTAATGATGTCCCAGACAGATTCCATCAGGAACCAACAGAATTTTCCAGTCAACGATCTGATAGATTCCATTACAAATCTTGGGACTCAAATCCTGAACATGTACCCAAAGGAAGAGCCTACTTTGAAGTAAGTGAAGACTCGTGAATATTTCTGTTAATCTTTCATAGGTACAACATTGGATGCTGTAGTTATTTCTGGTTCAAATTATAAATGTTATTTTGAAATTGTACATTGAATTCCCAATTTTAAAGATTTCCCACATTTTAGGTGCAATTTTTTCTGATCCTGGGTTGATCTTAAAGTTAAATTTCCTCCATGTAAGGTTTTCCTCACGTTAGTGTTCAGATTTGTAGTTATGCAAAGAACTCTTATTTTGGTGATGAACAACCTGGGCTTCCCTCTGTGACCCACAAGTAATTTCTGAATATAAGAATCTAAAAATTTTAAGTTTAGAGTAGTATTCCAAAAATATTTTAAAGAAACATATACATGCTATTCAATGGGAAAAAAACGTTTGTATTTAAAACCCAAAATTGCTGTTGTATATACTGGAGCACTGTTTTGTTGTCAGGTATTCATGATATTTGATGATCCATTTTACAATAAGTTCAGGTTGGCAGGTAACACTGTTTTTAGTAGACATATTGACCGAATCACTGAACTTCAGATGTAAGATTTGAGGCTTTCACGGCGGTGACTATGAAGAAAGCAGTCTTCTGGGATTTGGTGCCGTGTATATGTGGTGTTAACCGACGTTTCGGAGGTGTCTCACGGTGTTGTCGCTTGCAGATTTACCTATACTTTTTCTTCAACCCTGAAGATGGGGGCGATACGTTCCTCCGAAACGTCGGTTAACACCACATATACACGGCGCCAAATCCCAGAAGACTGCTTTCTGAACTTCAGATCTTTGCAATTTATTCATACCTTCCTACTTTCCCATTTTAATTCACCAGTTTACCTTGCTGTGTTTTCCTTCAAATTTTAAACACCCAAGCTGTTCAGGTAACCATTGCAGTATCAGTGTTAATCATACATTAAGATTTTTGTTTTTATGTAGCTAAGTACATTTAAAAAAATTTGCAACGCCTTGTTTATGATATAATATCACACACATTGAAAGAATAAACTATAATTGTGTAACTAAAACTATAGACTGTTGATATAATCTTCAAGTGATGCTGCATCTTTAAATGAAACCATGAGCACTCTAATCACCATTTAAAACTTTTCTTATTCACCAGCTGTGCTAATCACATGGGCTGAACAAGAGCCAGAAAACCTCTAGTGCAGTTATGGACCTAGTAGGTGGAGTCAAGTCAGGCATCTGCCCCTCCCCCCCACAAATTCGAGAATAATCGAAATTGGAAGAAAAAATAGAATGATATGTGTGAAAAATTGGGATTTTCAATACTAAATACAAAGGATGATCCATAAAAAGTATTCTTAAATATCTTTCAACATCAGTTCCCAAGAAAATTTTCAGGCTCCCCCGCCCCAAGGTGAAGGGATGGAGAATTGTGGTGGCACCCATGACTTTGGTTGTTTACCTAGCTGGTCTATGGTAAGTATAAAAGATAAAATGCTTTCCTATTTCAGAAAGATAATGCTGTCAGAATAATGAGGTAAAATATTACGACACTGCACTGTACTAGTACAGCAAGGCAGGGGAGGATAATAAATGGGTTTTGTTTTCTGTAGAGGGCTGGTGAATGTGCAGTAAAAACAACCTGTAAGGTGTGGTCTATTCCACATGCTAGATGCTCAGTAATTAATAAGATGATACTGTTGGCAGCATGACAACCGGGAAGATGAATTTATGAGGGGACGAGGTCGAGGAATGTTGGGTCAGCGAGGCTCAGGGATGCATGGCCGTGGTATGATGCGTGGACGGTCTTTCAGAGGTGGGGGACCAACACACATTTTCATGGGACGTAGCGGTCGACGAGGAGGATATCCACCACGTAAGTCTTCCCATGACCTCAACTTGGATCATGGTCCTCATGAGCGACCGTATCGTGAGCATGAGAACTTCAAACCTCTGGATGGTCGTCACCACTAGAACTGCCAGTGAACTTGGAGGAAAGCAGGGAGGGAGTGCTTAAGAAAGGGTGGGATTTATGACAGTCTCAAACACTGAGTGGAGCATGAAATGCACTGTATATATTTATTTACGTGTTTCCTGAGAGTCATACTTGTTTTTTCAAATTTGAATGATTGTGAACAAGTTCCGTTTCAACTGCAGTTACCTACTTGCTGATTTATAGTTACATTAGTTTGTACCAGTGTCTTGCTATTCTGAGTTGTAGTATAGTGTTAAATATATGACTTAATGGAATACTGCTACTTGGTACTGCAAATATCAGAATATTCTGATCTATCAAAATATTGTGGACTTTGATATCCTTACACTACATAGTCTGATAGATGTCTACCAACATATAAGAGGCTCATTCTGCTTCCACTTTTTGAGGTGAAGATGGAGACAGAATGTTCCTCCAAAACACTGGTAACAACCTTCCAGATTACGTGGTGTCATAACCCAGAATACCTCATTATGAATCTTCTTCCCCATGAAAGCCTTAACTGTCATATAGGTGTTCAGAACTTATAATATTATGGTGTAGCATTCTGCTGTACATCACTTAGTATCAAATGTTGCTGGTTCCACCATCTCACATGCAACACGTCTTTCTGTTATTGACTTAAAAGTTTTGCACATCACATGGCATAACACAACAGGTAGAACAACCCACCACTTTGAATACATATGCACTTAGAGGGGGCCATGCGTTATAAAATTAATAAGCAAAGCCACCATAAGAGAACCACAGAGTTTCCTCAGCTATAACTTTAAACACCTGATGGTGACCATATTGACTGAAACATGCAGTGAAGAAATTTTTAAAAAATTTATGTGATGTGTAAAACTTTTGAAGTGAATAACTTCTAGTAAGTTTTATAGAAAGAGATGTTGCACATGAGACAGTGGAACCAGCAACATTTTATGTTGAGAATTTATTTTTAAAGAAAGTAAAAGTTTTTGTTATAAAGTTTCAATCTAACCATGGTAGAACAAATACAGTCTCTAACAAGAATTTCATTACAGTGAGCATAGCCATCAGCACTCTCAGTTTCTGAAAGTTAAACATATGTGGATAAGCCATGCTAAAAATGAGGGGTTCCCTTCCCCCCATAACTATATATGCTGACTGTACTTGAACTTCTACCTTGGAAGCTATTTATGGCTTCCCACTGCAGCGGCCTGGGTTCGATCCCGGGTCTGGTCAAGTGGAATTTGTGGTGGACAAAGTGGCACTGGGGCAGGTTTTCTCCGAGTATTTCGGTTTCCCCTGCCAGTCTTCATTCCACCAAATTCTCCATCATCATAATCACCCAGGGTAGGTACAATAGGCCAATCAGTGGCTGCCATGCCGAGTGGACCCAGTTGGACTCCACCCCCCACTAAGTGAATTTGAAAAAAAAAATCTCCTCCAGAATTTACCCAGTGAGAAATGTGCCGCATGTAGTATTCTCTTTGAACTTGCTGTTTATTCTGTTAGATTTTCCGCTTGTATTATGTCTCTTGGCTAGTGAACAGGAATTGGACATTTCTAAGATTATGCTTCATGGTGTGTACATTAAAAAGTGACGTCAAGTCCTAATTATGGCAACAAAGTGGAAGTGCTTAGACTTGAACATGGAGCCATCCTTGTTATCAAAGTATCCGTCAATAATGCAACAGTATAAAAGACATTAGGAATACGTTTCACACTAAAAATATATTTCAATACTTTTTGATGTTAAAATCATTACATGTCAGTAGGACACTAAAAGCATATGTCCTATTGATATGTAATTATTTTAACATCAAAAAGTATTGAAATATATTTTTAGTGTGAAACATATTCCTAATGTCTTTTATATTGTTGCATTATTGATGGATACTTTGATAACAAGGATGCAACAGAATGCTAGAATATAATATAATTGAATATTGAGCATGAAATAATGTGTCTGAGAAGTCGGTGCCTAAATACTGAACTAAGAAGATGAAGTTGGTTGACTTCTGTGTTTTAGTCACCATTTTGAGGAACAAGAGCAAAATATGCCAACATGTTCTGTATGATGATAGACCAATGACAGAGTAACAATTGCGGAATAAAGAAAATGGAAATTTGGAATCCACATTCTGTGAGTGATTTTGAGGGGATACCAGTTTATGAAGGTGACAGGATAGTGCAGTCAATATAACAACTACGGAACATGTGAGGGGTTGGAGTTCAAGTGCCAGTAGGGGCAAGATTTTTCTCCTCTCTATGTCTTCCATACAGGCTTTGAGGCCCACCCAGCCTCCTGTCCCATGGGTACTGGTGGCTCTCCCCAGGAGTATAGCCCCAGAGGCATGAAGTTGACCACTCACTTCCAGCTAGCGCTGAGGGCAAGAGTACATGGAGCTATACATCCACCCCCATATGTTTCATAGCATAGTGCTTAATTAGCTAAACACTTGGACAACTTTACCATCACCTTCTACCAGTTTATGAAACAGTCATCAAGACAAAGGCCAACCAATTTGCAGCATGCTTAAAGGTTGAGAACATCTAGTGCTTTAAAGGGTCACTTTATCACTGCATTGCAAGGAAGTAATTCTAAAGGGTAGCTTTACCTTTTTAAAGCAAGAAAATGCAGTAATGTGCACAAAGTTTCAAGAAAATTACTTGTTTTAAAAATATACATATAGTACGTAAAAAGTTTGTTTTACTTTTAACTGCTTTGTGAATTACGTCTGTCAAGGAAGTTTGATACAAGGTACCACATTAATTCTTATGCAGATACAGAAGAGATCGTGCAGAAATAAGAAAATCTTTGGCTTTAGATAATGCTGGACATGAGAATGTTGAATTATCATTATTTTATCTCCATGATAACCACTTCAAATAAGAATAAATATTGCCATACATGAATTAATTTTCTTTCTTTCCTCTCTCCCTCCCTCCCCCCCAACTTAAATGTCATATTATGATAAACGTAACTACACATTGGAAGATTAACCTGAAGATCATGTATGTCAGCCATTTTTGATACTACCATTGTCCATTAAAATGAGCATTTATATTTATATGTATATATAAATTGTCACCACATCAGTGTGATTATATGAATTATATATATATAATAATTATATGAATTGAGAGTCCATGTAAATTATAATTGACTACAAAGGGACACGTGAGTTGTGGTCTGTGTGAATCTTCCACGAACTGGTAATTATATTTTCATTGGAGTATTGTGTTGTGTTAATTTTCTATCCACGTGCCAGACCGGGATATTCCACTCAGTGGTCTGTGGTTCCTTGTAACAACTGTCATATTTCTGTAGCTGTATTCGAACTAACAACAGGGTACCAAATACAGATGTGAAATTGTAGTGTGTTAGTGATACACAAGCTTGTTTCTGTTTCACTAACTGGATTTGGAAGAGCATGAAGTCAAATTTTCATTTTAGGAAGTACCCCTGTCTTCATATACACATTTGCTGGTTGAATTTGGGATCAGGTACTGTTCTTTCGATTTTCAGTGAAGTAAGGTTCTCAGTCTCCTTGTTTATAATCTTTTATTTAAGCATCATGTTTCATTACTATATTCAACCTTGTTTACATACAATTTTCCATCAATAATAAAACCCACAGAATTTCTGGGTTTTTGGAATTTTTCCATTATCCAGAATTCTGGGTGATAGAGGACACAATGTTTTGGAAACTGGATCTGTTTGTCTTCAGGTGAGAAAGAAAAACACCTACTCATTTGGGCCGCTTAGAAAGAAACAGATCCAGTTTCCGAAACATCCTGTCTTCTATTACCTAGAATTCCGGACGATGGAAGAAGTCCGAAAATCCAGCAATTCTATGTGTCATCCACCACCATCGTCAGAACCCTTTAGAATCTAATAATGAAATTATTTATTTCCTCATTCACATTTGCTTTCGCTATTAACTCAACATGTTTCAGCCCCAAATGGCCATTATGCCAAACCTGCTATATACTATACTGAGTATTGTCCATTCTTTGTTTATAATTGGTTTGTAGTTTCCTTTATGGCCAGTGGTGATGAATGATTATAAACATGTAATTTCTCATATACAGTTGTGAGATTTAATTTTGACATTCTTAAACACCCCCATCCCTATAGAATTTATGGTGATGGTATATTTTTGCATCCATTCTTGTTGTTTCTTTAGTTACAGAGGTTAAGAATTCATAGTTTGCTTACAACTCAGCTTCAGTGAACCTAATTTTTATAGATACAGGTTAGTGGGTTTTCCCCCCTTCCATTTGTCACTTCTGTCCATAATTTGAACTTCTCATTACTGATATTACTACCCCTTTCCCCTAATGACAGCCTGAGACATAGTTACCAAATAAAAGTCAAATTATTACTTTGGGCGTAACAGGTTTTTGTAGTTTTCTTTGTATACTTAGTTACTTACTTACGGAGCTGAGCCCTTCTTGAGGAGAAGCCAAATCTGCAGCAGCTGCTCAAGAATTTCCCAGCATTTTATGGAACCTGAATGTTCATTACCATGTTCACAAGAGCCCTCCACTTGTCCCTATCCTGAGCCAGATCAGTTCAATCCATACCATCCCATCCTATCTCTCTAAGATCCATTTTAATATTGTCCACCCACCTACACCTTGGTCTTCACAGTGGTCTCTTTCCTTCTGGCTTTCCCACCAATATCCTATATGCATTCTTTTTCTCCCCCATTCGTGCTGCATGCCCTGCCCACCTCATCCTCCTTGACTTGATCATTCTAATTAAACATAGAGAAGAGTACAAGTTATGATGCTCCTCATTATGCAGTTTTCTCCAACCTCCTGTCACTTCACCCCTCTTTGGTCCAAATATTCTCAACACCCTATTCACAAACACCCTCAGTCTATGTTCCTCCCTTAATGTCAGAGACCAAGTTTCACACCCATACAAAACCACAGGCAAAATTATAGTTTTGTATATTCTAATTTTTATGTTTTTGGACAGCAGACGAAAAGACAGAAGGTTCTGGACTGAATGGTAGCAAGCATTACCCGAGTTCAGTCTCCTCTTCCTTTGTGTACTTTGAGACTGGAATTAAAATTGTAAGATTTGAGGTTTTCACGGCGGTGACTATGAAGAAAGCAGTCTTCTGGGATGTAGCGCCATGTAGATATTGTGTTAACTGATGTTTCGGAGGAATGTAACGCCTCTGTCTTCAGCGTAGAAGAAAAGGAGAAATCCGCGAGCGAAGCAACGTGAGCAGATGCAACAGACTGCACCTACTCGCAGATTTCTTCTTTTCTTCTACCCTGAAGATGGAGGCTGGTTGCTGATTGGGTAATGTCTACAGGAAGCACAAGTAGTGTTGCTTCTTGTCGAATGTGTTGCTGATACATTTCTGTAATGTTTGTATGATGTAAGGTACTGTTTATATTATTCCCATAATACCAAAATTGTTTTATCCCCCTCCTGCAAGAGTTATGTAGTGAGCCCAGATTAAGTGTCACAGGTTAGAGAAAGATTTTCCTGCATTTTGAATAAAACTGGGAAGGGTTGACAACAAGTATTACTCGGCATGTAGATGAAATTTTTAAGCAAGCATTTGCTAATAAACTACTGGGCTCTGGTTGCAGGGTATACTACTAGGCCGAGTTCACCCCACTGGGAGCACGATCTGTTTGACAACGTTTCAGCTGATGACTGTGGGCAAGCAAGCAACAGTAGCCATGGCAAGTAGATTCATGGTCTGCACTCTGAAAGTGTTTAAGACGGAGAAAAATGAACTCCTGAGTTGAACACACTATTACCAAGTAGTTTCTCAAAGTCCATGACTTGCTGCAGTAAATTGTGACTTCAAATTTCATTATCTGACTGTGAATAAAATGCATATGCAGAAACTTGAAGATGGTTGCAAGAAATCAGTTTCCTTCCTTTACGTTCTAATGTTCGTCAGCTTTCCTGACCCAAAGTTGTCAAGAAATTGTGCTCTTCTCATGTGGGATTGTAACTCTTGTTGGGGGCTGTAAAAGGTAAAGCTATCCCTGTAACAGGCCATGGAGGCCCATAGGATTGTGAGACGTCAAGGATCTCACATTTTCTAGACATTCAGCTCACAGATAGTGGTGAGATCAGCCTTATGCGCCGGTTGCTATCCCCCAGGAAGATTCCTTCTTGTTGGGGTCATGTACATTTTTAAAGTTTCTCTGAACTGCTCTGCAATTCTGACTCCTTTTTTTTCACTATTCCTTTGTTTCTTTCTTTCTTTTTCCACACTCAGATTTTGTGTTTACTTTTCTGTATGAATGCTCTAGAAATAGAGGCAAGATTTGAGTTCTATTCCAAACATTGAAATGAACACGATAGGAGACTTTGTAACACAGTAATTATTTTAAGTGCCATATGTTAAGTCACCTGCATATATCATCTCATCAATTAAAGCCTATTACATTATTTTGAGAGAGGTTTAATTCTCATTGAATTCTCTAAGGTCTTGCTTTGCAGTGTCCATGCTAGAGCCACCCCGTGTAAGTAGTGTAACTTTGGCAGTCCATTTGATAAGTAGCCAGTAGGGTTGTTTAGGGGACTTTATTTTATCTTTCTCTTTATTTGCTTTCATTGGTAGAGAATTTGTGGAACGGTTGACATCATTTTTTGACATTGACCAATGTGTTCATAGTGTGGATTTGTATGAAAATACATTATACAGTATGTGATAGTGTTAAGTATAGAAATATTTTTGGTATTATGGTACCTTGAGTTAAATTAGTATACATTTCCTGCTTCCATTCTGTAAGAAGTTTTGTTGCATCAATTTAATCATTTACATGTCTGTTATAGTTATAAACTTGTATGAAATCAGTGATTAAAATCATTCTGTTTGAAGTGTGACTCTTACATTAACGTGTGCATATCATCAGGCTCTGATGTACAGAGTTACAGAGACAAAATATGTGAGTCATATCCAAAACACAGACTGCATATTCATTATAGATTTGAAATTCTTGATGGTGACTGATGTATTCAAGAGACACTGAGGTTATTTCATATTTTCATTGTATAGATGGGAGGGAGACATAAAGAATGTTGAGATGTGAATGTTTAAAGTATTTGTGTGAAATATACTACCTTTTTTTATTTGTGAAATGAGTCCATGATGATTTATATATATTCATTTCTTATAGCTGCAATAAAGAAATATTGGAAAATAATCATTTCCGTGTTTTCTAACATATGAGATGTCAGTAACTTCGAAGATTTGATCATGTATCCAGCTGACACGTTTGAAAATCCCTCATTTGTTTCCTGTTAAATCAGAATGCTAGTTCTGATCCAAATATTCATTCACAAACAATTCTTTCTGTCATTCCCGAGTTCACAAGAGACCTCCACTGGTCCATATCCTGAGCCAGATCAATCCAATCCATAATATCCCATCCTGTCTCTTTAAGATCCATTTTAATATTGTCCACCCACCCACGCCTTGGTCTTCCCAGTGGTCCATTTCCTTCTGGCTTTCCCACCAATATCCTACATGCATTCCTCTTCTCCCCCATTCGTGCTACATGCCCTGCCTGTCTCATCCTCCCCTCATGTTATAGAAACAACAATTTACCGAGCTGTGGTCTGACAAAGGTTGAGAACCATTGAGTTTGAGTACTTTTTTATCACTTCCTTCATTAACTGAAAGGCTTGTTTCATTCCTTCTTTCGATGTTAATTTATAATGAATATGGCTAGTTGTGGTGATAGTCTGCCAACTTGCCTTTTCTTCTGTTGAGAATACAGTCTGTACTCTACAGTTATTGCCGTAGAACTGTTCATTGCCACTTTTCTTGTGACAATCGAGATGTTTCTGAAGGGTTTTGTATGCAACACCAAACTGTTCTGGTGCAGCTCTACCAGCCTACCTCTTATGAACAACTTCAACAGCCATAGTAAGATTTGATATGGATAATAGTGGTTGCTTGAATGCGCCTTAACTTCTAGGCCTCTGAAAACAAAGGACGTCTATTCAATATTTTTTTCCTTTGCATAATGGTTTGCTAATGAAACATGTATGTGAAGCTTTTGAATAGCTCTGACTATTTGCTCATTAATTGCTAATAAAAAAAAAGAGCTGCACTTGCTAAAACAATGGCTTAATTGTTCATCTGGTTTCACATTTGTACCTGACCCGAGGTATAGAGCTACTCAATGGCCACAGGTACAAGGGCATGGCAAAGTCTGAGGTTGATTTCAACATTTATTTTATGCAGGGGCGGCCCGTGTATAGGCACTGCGTAACTGCAGCACCCCCAATTTCCACATGATATTATCGATAACATTTATATAATGAGTCCTTTTTTCTTTAATTCTTTCTTTATACTTGTACAATACAATATATAATCCTTAAGCTTAATGTCAGTAGCCAAATCTTTGTATGGAACTGTGCGCTTCAGAAGCAGCACCCCCACTAATTTTAGCTACGAGCCGCCACTGATTTTATGGCTAAAAACCTTGGCCAGTATCACATTAAATTCCTTAAACTATAAAGAAAACAGAACTTGATTTTGATAAGGCATTTTAAGCATTTCCCTCCAGCTGCAATCGTTAAAACCTTCTCAACAATTAAGGTTTTTACAGGTTGGGAACTTTCAACCCCATGCCACAAGTCGAAACAGGAAATGTAAATGGAATTAAAACGACAGAATACGATTCCAACTAAACATCCTGGTGGTCCCGTAACCTTTAGCATCATGTGAAGATACTTCTATTTGACGTTGAAGGAAGCAAAGTAAGTCTGTCACATCTGGGTATCTGTCCCTCCGCCCATCCTTCTATTCATCCATATATTCCTGTTGCTCACATTTGGAGCATAGGGCATCTGTGAAACGCTCCATCTCACTTCAATTTCTTAATCCTAGACAGTCGGTATGACTCCTTGGACAGGGGATCAGCTCGTCGTAAGGCCTCTACCTAAACATAGTACAACACAAACACAGAGAAACGCACACACACACCAAATATCTAAGCCTTGTTTGGCATTCGAACCCACGATCTCGGCTTCCAAGCGAGCGATGACAGTACATGCCTTAGACCGTTCAGCTACCATGACCGGAGAAGTCTGTCACATACACCATGTTAAGTCTATGTTAATACTATCTGTAGACTTGAAGTCTACTATAAACTATGTTTATCTTGTATATTTATATAATAAATATCGTTTAATGATGTTCTGTCCGAACCGGTTCTTGAGATATGTGCAGAGCAAAAATTTAGTGTCAGTGCCGAGTGGTGTTCAATATCCTCTGTTATGGGGCTATATTTGAACTGCCAGACCAATCTAGACCCACTGAATTTAAAAATAATACGTAGCTAGTCTTTCGTTATCGCTGAAAAACTATCAATCTGTTAGTTTCCCCAGCCCACGTTCCTTTCATAGGTGTATATAAAGTAAAATAAAGCTATCCTTGTAACAGGCCGTGGAGGCCCAAGGGTTGTGAGATGATAACGTTCCCACATTTTCTAGAAAATCGGCTCATAGATGGTGGTGAGGTTGTCAGCCTTACGCGCCGGCTGCCCTTTACCCCCAGGAAGATTCCTGGTACTCATTTCTGTTAGAGGCTGAGTCGACCCCAGGGCACAGTGCGGCTGAACTAACCAAAGCAGTCTAATCATACTTCGTCCGGGTCCCTCTTAAAATGAACTTACGTATTTCTCACAGGACACACATTTTTGAAGCTCACAACTATGTGTATAGACTTTTTTATTGCTAGTGGGGTGGGACTTAAGTCCCTTGTACTGCGGCCACTTCTGGCCTATTGTACCAGCCCCAGATGATAGGTGAAGGTGATTGTGGAGCAATTGGTGGAATGAAGATTGGCAGGGGAAACCGAAGTACTCGGAGAAAACCTGCCCCAGCACCACTTTTCCACCACAAATCCCACTTGACCAGACCCGAGATCGAACCCGGGCCGCCGCGGTGGCAAGCCGGCGACTAACCGCTTGAGCTATGGCGCGGCCACCATCTTTCGTTGGTTTCACATGACACAATCTTCCTGTATTTTGTACATAAATGAATAATAAAAGGAGGGGAAGTAAAATAAGTCTATTAAAAGCAGTAGTCCTAGTCAGGCTTGTGCCTTGAGACTTTCTCAGAGAAATGACACCGTTGTTTCCTCTTATAAAATCAGTGATCCACTGTTCGCCTGTTCGGCTATTCACTTTCATGAGAACGGTTTCTCAACCGCCGGGCCGCGGCCCGGTACCGGCCCCTGGCATCAATAATACCGGGTCCTCATCTTATTTTTTACTTACTTATGCATGAAGCTGAGCCCTTCTGGAGGAGCCGCGAATTCTGCAGCTACTCAAGAATTTCCCAGCATTTTATAGAACCCGAAGGTTCATTACCGAGTTCACAAGAGCCTTCAACTGGTCCCTATCCTAAGCCAGATCAATCCAATCCATACCATACCATCCTATCTCTCTTGTGGCCTGGAAACTGGTCCTTCGTGTTTCGGCCCATGAATAGTTCGCATTCGTACCAGTTGCTCAAGATCACTGACAGAAATCTACAACAAAACACATACAGACCAGGTTATTAAATACAGAATTGTATTTCTTATACAAGTTACTGTTTCTCAGTGTCTTATTAAGATTGTAATTTAAGACGCTGTAAGGCCGCGCCATAGCACAGGCGGTTAGTCGCTGGCTTCCCACCGCCGCGCCCGGGTTCCAGCCCGGGACTTGTCACATGGGATTTATGGTGAACAAAGAGGCGTTAGGACACTTTTTCTCTGAGTACTTCGGTTTCCCCTGCCAGTTTTCATTCCACCAATTGCTCCAAAATCACCATCATCTATCATCTGGGGCTGGTACAATAGGCCAGTATTGGCTGCAGAACCAAGTTGACTCAGCCTCACCCCACTAATAACAATAATTCAATTGAATTATTTATTATTTATGTGCCGAGTCAGCCGCAAGGCCAATTACAGACAGAGCACAGTGCAGATGAAAGTAATTACATTATGGACAAACATATTATAAGTCAAAGACAAATTACAGATAAGTACTTGGAAACCACAATAATGAGAAAAGTAAACAAACAAACAAATAATAATAATAATAATAATAAGTAAAATAAAGTAAAGCTATCCCTGTAAGAGGCCGTGAAGGCCCATAGGGTTGTGAGACGTTGAGGGTCCCACATTATCTAGACAATCGGCTCACTGATGGCGGTAAGGTTGTCAGTCTTACGCGCCGGCCGCGCTTTACTACCCAGGAAAATTATTTAATTAATTCCTGGTACTCATTTCTGTTAGAGGCTGAGTTGACCCCAGGGGCATAGTGCGGCTGGAAGGATTAGATCAATTGAAAAAATCCAATGACCTCATCGGGACTTGAACCCGCGACGTTCCGGCTTAATAATAATAATAATAAAGAATAAGGGGACAGTCAGTATCGAGGCTATACACCGTTACTGATACGATGATTAATGAATGCGGAGCAGTTGATGGGATAATAATTCAAATTAGAACAATCTGTTGTTTGCATCTTTTGAATGTTGCTTATGGGTGGTAATGCAAATGGCCTAGGACGTTCTTGCACTACGCTACGAGACCGCACTTAGGGACAACTGCTTCAGAATTTCAACAACTCATCAACCTTTTTTATGACTCTCAGACACCCATAATTCAATGTTTATTATGTATTCCCTAAAGCAGGCGTCACGTCTGGTTGTTATTCATTTCCTAGGTGGTCCCAGTTCCTTCTGTAATAAAAGATGTCCGTGGGCTTATCAGTAACAATGGTAGCCGTGTGTGTGTGGGTCTATATGTGGGTGGCCTTATGTGTATGTCTCCCCCCCTTACTCCTTCTCCAGTGAGATCTTGAAACGTATCTATGACAGAAAGACCAATCCTGTCCAAATTGTAATTGTACTTATGTCTAACAGTTATTTTTAAATATTCTCATGTATTTATTGGTTCCAAACTTTAAGCTTCCCAACTCTGATTTTGCATTGCTTTGAAAGTAGAGGGTTTCATGAAAGGAATTTTGTAGTTCCACGGTTGTCGCACGGTCATGAGACTTGAAGCATCGTGTTCCCAAAAGAACATATTTACATTATTAAAAAAAAAACAAAAAGCAAACTTTGTGGCCTATAGTCCGCAAGCGAACTATACCCACCGAGCGACCGCCGCTTGTCGGAGAAGTTTAATGCCACCTTTAGCGGATAGAGGGTGTCGCGTGGTCAGCGCAACGGATCCCCACGGCCGTTAAACTCGGTTTTCTAGACCGGAGCCGCTATTTCCTTGCAATAGCTCCTCCATTATACTCACGAGGCTGAGTGGACCCCGTTCCAGACCCACTACTTCGCAGAAAATCTGGTAGCGCCTGGAATCGAACTCGGGGCCTCTGGATCTGTAGCCAGGAACGCTGACCAGTAAACCAAAGAGGCAGTATACTCGTATTTATTTATTGTAGTATAATGCGTGCATGTTTACTCCCGAAACCCAGAAATAAAGTGTGGAAAAATACCAGTACAACAGTGATTTGGTAGGATACCTTTTAGAATGGTTAGGCTCTATGTTCAGAAATCCTTTGCCTACCGCGAATTTGAAGCACCCGCTGTTTTCCATTTGTATCCAGTTAAGTCAACCGCGGTATGATTTTGTTGTATATGTGCTCTTATATTTGTATACATACGGAGAAAGTCGGTGACTTCAACACCCAAAAGTCCACATTTTTAGCGCAATTATTGAACCGATTATGTGAGAAATGAAGAAGTGTTAATTAGAGTCAATGAGCAGAGGAATATCCTACATGAAATAAGAAAACGGAAGGCTAATTGGATTGGTCATATCTTACGCGGTAACTGCCTTCTAAAAGAAGTTATTGAAGGAAAGATAGAGGGGCGGATAGAAGTGACAAGAAGACGAGG
>NW_019734964.1:577777-578247 GCF_002891405.2 Cryptotermes secundus
AGATTACAGATGTATGAATGAATAATGGCGCCCGAAACCTGTCTTATGTGCGTCCTTTTGTGATACTTTATGTATCGAGCCTAATGTTATTACGCTTTTTGCTGTGCTTAATGAAGGAACAAGCAACTCAGGTTTCGCTGATTGTTAACAGCGACCACTTTTCCGTTTATGCCCAACAAGCAAGGCTTAATGCGGTGCTTTTCCACGAATGTAATCCCCACTGTTGGCGAAAGATTGCTGTAAGTATCTTCGCAACAGATAATAGAGGATGCGTCGCAGGAAAAAGATCTGAAAGAGCAAAAGCGTCTGTCTATCGCGAGACACGGCCCGATAAATCAGTAAGGAGGTAGGTACTTGTACGGCAAAGATAACAGAAGCTAAAGCTAGTCCTGTGCCGGCCACGGTAGCCGAGCGGTCTAAGGCATGCACTGTCTTCGCTCGCTTGCTCGGAAGCCGAGATCGTGGGTTCG
>NW_019734964.1:578331-578420 GCF_002891405.2 Cryptotermes secundus
TACCGTATGTGTAAGATTGAGAAAAACCGAAGTGGACGGAGTTCATGGAGGTAAGCCTAGGCCCACTGGGGCTGTAGTGCCAAGGAAAA
>NW_019734964.1:580175-586766 GCF_002891405.2 Cryptotermes secundus
GGAGATGGTTGCTCAGCTGTTGAAGCGATCAGGAAAACGTACATGACGTCCGGAGCGTGTAGTTCGTTGTACAGGCTGTGGTGGTACGGTATGCGGAACCGCGGTTGGGGTTTCGTCGGCTGCGGGGTTGAAGGTCTTGGTGGTGGTCCCACGGCCTGTCTCGTTTAACATGTAGTCAGGTTTGACCCTATCGGTTGACACGGTGGCGTCCCTGTGGCGACTACAGAGCTTTAAACGCCCGGACCATCCCCGACCGCTATCCCGTCCGGCATATCCATGACTACTCCCACCGGCTTTTCGGTTGTTCCGTCTTCTCCAAGATCGACCTGGTGAGAGCCTACAACCAAATTCCCGTCCATCCCGGTGATATACAGAAGACGGCCATCACCACCCCATTCGGCCTATTCGAGTTCCCCTTCATGTCCTTCGGCCTGCGCAACGCCTAAGGTGAAGAAGAGGCCATAACCCAACAAAGGGCTGTAGAGTCACTGATGAATGAAATTAATGAAAAATGCAAAGTTATCCCTGGACTTAATCCGTTAAGCACCACTCCATGAAGACAAGTGGAGAAATGGAAATATGCAGCTCCACCATTCTTAATCTCTGCACTTGATGGAAGTGAGAGGTCACCTTCACTCCCCTGCCGTTTTACCCTAAGGGAAAATGTCCATTGGTACATAATACATAGGAGTTACGATGAGCTCCAGAGGTGGCCTAGACTTTACAGAGAAGAGATAAATCTCTCGCCTCTATCGAGAATCAAACCCCAACTCTTCGGTAGTCCCCCCGAAGCATAGTCGCTATACTTACTGAGCTATCCGGGCTCGTGTAGTCCGTTGAAAGTCAGCCAACATTTCGCATGAACAAGTATCCTCCATCTTCAGCGTTGAAACTAAGTAGGAAACCAGCGTGAACCATGCAGGAAGCTTACTGTTCAACCTTGAAGATGGAAACTATATGTTTCTCCGAAACGTCGATTTTCAACGTACTATAAGACGTTATATCCCGGAAGATAGAACACTTAATAAAAATGTTTATTTTAGTAAATAATTTTCAAGAAATAATCTCACTTTTAAAATTTTTGGTGAAAAATGACTAAGAAATGTACGTCTCAAGTTCTGTGCCATATTTTGTCATATTATTATAAAAGCTGATTAATAGCATGCACACAAAATTATTATCTTAATATTATTTTTAATAAGACGAATAAGCAGACTCCTATGTTCTAATATTAATCACAGGATCATTTAAATATGTTCACAGCTTTACTAGAACGTATAAAAAACGTAAAAATGCAACTTGTGTAAGTTAAGTCACTCTGATTTTCCATTGGATTCCAGCGGACATTTTGCAAGCAGTAATTAGATTCAGCAATCAGGAAGTCAGTATCCGGGCAAACATGCACGATAAAAAGAAATAAATGAATGAATGAAACGTGTTACAGGGTCACAATGCTTAAAAATGGCGCCTACACAATATTGCCCGTTCACCTTCCTGCTTACACCTACTGCGCATGCGTCAAGCCTGATTCATACTCTCCCGACACTGCAGGCGTAGCCTTTATTCACTGGATTGTTGATACTTGAGTGGTGGCATTGCGAGTTAACGGGGACTAGTTTGTTATTATTTGTTGCTTTCGTTACAAATTACAAGTGTCAGTGGTGGTAGTACTGTGCGTGATTTCGTTCAACCACGTGGTGATTCCATCTTCTTTTGTTTTTGTTTACAATTAAAGAAATCGAACCTGGGAACGTGTACTGCCAACTTTACAGCTGTAACTGCTCTTCTGTGCAACAATACACTTCTCCGAAATAAGTGAAAGATAAAAAGAGGTAAAGAAATGTCTCTCTCTGCTAATTATTCTAGTTTATTACTGAAAGGCATCGTGTTATGATAGATGACGCAGGAAATGAATGGCAGTGTTTGTTTTTACTGATATTTGAAACAGAAATGCATTAACCATCCAGATAATGAATATCGTTCAGTTTCTAAGAGGTCATAGTGTTTATATGCCTAAGGTCACTACCAAAGACAGGAGATTTGAGGTTCTCACAGCTCTGATTGCCGTGTTCTTTCTTTCAGACTACACGGCGTCCTGCCCCTAGAGAGCAGTAGTATTCAGTGTTTATACCGTTGTTTGGAATTTCGTGATCTAACAACGTATTGTTTTGAAAAGGAACAATTCCCTGTTTTATTGTGTAAGTTCGTGAAGATATCAATTGCACTAATACGTAACATTAAACTTTATGTTTTTTACCAACTTCCCTCGTTTTCAAAAAGTAAAATATTAGGCTTGTGTGAACACCATGCTGTCTGTATATCCGCGTATCACTTACCACCCACCACAAAATTTTTGATTGCAGGAACAGTTTTTATGAAACTTCGTGTGTAGATCATGGTACCTGAGTCCATCTCAACGGCGGGCTTCATAAATCCCTCCCATCAGTCTGTGTGTCTGTCTGTGCATCCCCCTATCGTTGCTAGACAATAACTCAGTAAAAACGTTACCGCGGCAATGAACATGCACGTAAGAACAAAAGAATTGTTGGACGTGTCGTTTTCTATACGGTACGTGTCGTGTCAAAGAAAGTAAGCGATCAGTTCTTCCCAGAACATCTTGTTTTTACTTGTCTCCTAATCTGGTTATGGTTTACGTACCCAGAAGTTAAATCTCTTCTGGCAGGTTCTAGCTATTTCGTTACACCGTGAGACCGTGATCTTTAACAAGGGATAGCCAAAAAAAAAATGCTTTCACAATCATTTGTTTAATTTGGTTATGATATGGTTCCTGTAAGGAGAGAGCTAGGAAGACTTTGACTTTTTTTTATTGCCAGTGGGGTGGGGCTAAGTCCCTTGCACTGCGGCCACTTCTGGCCTATTGTACTAGCCTCAGATGATAGATGAGGGTGATTGTGGATTAATTGGTGGAATGAAGATTGGCAGGGGAAACCGAAGTACTCGGAGAAAATCTGCCCCAGCGCCACTTTGTCCACCACAAATTCCGCTTGACCAGACCCGAGATCGAACCCGGTCCGCCGCGGTGGGAAGTCATCGACTAACCGCTTCAGCTATGGCACGGCCCGAGACTTAGACTTAAATGGGATGATAATATTAAAGTGAATTTTACAAAAATAGGGTGGGGGTTACGAACTGGATTCGTCTGCCGCAGGGAAAGGACCAATGGCGTACTCTTGTGAACACGGTACTGAAATTTCGGGTTCTGTAAAATGTTGTGAAATTCTTGAGTAGCTGAGCGTCTGGTGGCTTCTCATGAGGGACTCAGCTCCTGTATAAACCATAATGATTCGTTGGACAGAGCAGTGTTTAGATCTCCATGCAGTTTGTACGTAGCTACTCTTTCCTATCTCTCTTTCTTCCTTTCTTTCCTGGAACTCTTCACTGTTCCGCCCATTTATTTCTGTGTCCTTGGGAACGTTTGCAGAGACATCATTCCGAAATTTCAATTGTCTGCAGAACTATTTCGCATCCACGTATTATACTCGTGTGTTGTCATTTAAACGGCACTGACAGGTGAAGTTTTCTCGGCATAAAGCTAAAATTGTACCCGAAAAGGAGTTGGAGCGAATCTTTGTGTGCTACTCTGAGAGAGGATCATAGGTACAGGGATTGCGAGAACGTAATTAGTGAAAAATACATTATAGACTTCAAAAATTGTAATCCTCATCTAATATTGTTAGATGAATAATTGGTGAAACTAATATAACGAGAATAAATATAATTAGAATGACCAAGACGTAGTTTGGTGGATAGTATTAAAATGGGTCTTAGGGAGACAGGATGGGGGTGGTATGGACTGGATTGATCTGGCTTAAGATAGGGACCAGTGAAGAGCTTTTGTGAACACGGTGATGACTCTTCGGCTTCTATAAAATGTTGGGAAATACCTGAGTACTTGAGCGACAGGCAGCTTCTAAAGTAGAACTGAGCTTCATGGAGTTAGTCAGGATCTTCATGATTTGAACTCTTTACATCAAATTGTCATGCTAATCAAACAAATAAAAATTAGATGGCCGAATCAGGGACAAATTGTGAATACAGAGTGTACGAGTAATACATACTTTTGTTTTCAAAATCTCAAGAGATAAGACTCGATTGCAGATGAAGGGGTAGACGAGAGCAGAAGATTACCGTTAGTGGGTTAGGGTATAGCTGCAGAGGTCATACAGCTAATAAACGGTTTCTGTCTATGGCACTAAAGCTTTTTCTTGGACCTTGGCCGCTTTTCAATTTCTTAATCCTATACACAGTCTGTAAGACTCCTTGGACGTGGGATCAGCCCGTCGCAAGGCCTCAACCTATACACAGAACAACACAAACACAGAATAAACGCACATAGACATCCACGACTCGAGTGGGATTCGAACCCACGACCCTAGTGCTCGAGCGGGCGAAGACTGTTGATGCCTTAGACCGCGTGGCCACTGAGATCAGCTAATAAATAGCTATATAGAAAACAATTTGGAAATACGTAACGTTGGCCTATTTGAAGGTAGATCCTGTTATCCCAGAATTCTCCTTAACATGTTGAGGAGAGCTACAGGAAGAAGAAACGCAGAACGCGATGGATAAACAAATTTTTTTTCCTTCTCACTACAGCCCCAGTGGGCCTAGGCCTACCTCCATGAACTTCTCCGTTCACTTCGGTTATTCTAGATCTTACACATTCGGTACGACTCCTTGCGCGGGTGATCAGCTCGTCACAAGGCCTCTACCTGTACACAAACACAGAAAAACGCACACACACAAACTAAACATCCATGCCCTGGGTGGGATTCGAACCCACGATCCCGGTTTCCAAGCGAGCGAAGACAGTACATGCCTTAGACCGCTCGGCTACCGTGACCGGCCATAGGCCTATTTCTTTTCACAATAAGGTAATAGGCTAAAACCCGAATCTATTCATTTACTGTAAGGTCTGTAGCGAACTGTGGAGCGGAGTCGTGGCCTGTAAATAATGACATACATACGAAATTATTACGAATGTACTTTTGGACGGGATATGTAATGAAAACACATCATAAAGAGAGAGGAATAAGGTATTTAGAGACGCGGACGACGTGGGAAAGCAGTAAAGGATCGGTATATAGAACTTGAGGTTTACACAGCGGTGGTTATGAAGAGTTCTATCTTCTGGGATAGAACGCCGTGAAGTTTCGGACGAAAATATCACCTCCATTTCAGGGTCGAAGTATACGTTAAGAAAGAAACCAGCGTGAAGCAGGTAGCATGCAGAGATTTGGTTTCTTGCTTAACGTATTCTTCGACACTGAAGATTGAGGCGATATATTTGTCCGAAACGTCGGCTGTCTTTCAACAGACTCTCTTTTTCCTGTTGCTCCAACTTTGGAGCATATGGCATCAGTGAAACGATTTGTTTCACTTCAATTCCTTACTCCTTAGACAGTCGGTAGGGGTCCTTGTCCGGGGCAGGAAAGTGTTGTTCATAGAATTGTCGCGTGTTTGGAATCCAGAAGCCTTACTTCTGTGGGAACTGCCCACATTCAAGTAAATGTGACAACGCAAGTATCTTTGCTTAGCAACGGCGAGTAAACAGCTGTTGCTAGGCAAAGCGATTAAACGCATGTTGCTACGGAAAGCGAGTAAACAACTCTTGCTAGGCAGAGCGAGTACGTGGCTGTTGCTAGGCAAACACTACAACAATACGGACAGTGACATATTTTCTATAGGTCCGACTCTAGGTTATATAAGAAGACACACTGCGAGAGGACAGCAGCTTTTCAGCACGGCTACAGAAGCAATCTACAGTGTCAGAAGCAGCTACAAAAGAAGCAATACAGGAAAATCTCAGTCAGGCGTCTACAGATTTAAGAAGCACTATGTTGCGGTTATTAACGATTATAAAGAGCTTCAAACGTTGGAGATGGTTGACAGGGGCGCCGGGTAGTGAAATGAGTACAGATATTACACAAATGGGACTTCTGATTTGGCGAAAGAAGAAATGGGGAATAAACTGGCACATACTATGGAAATGCTCGAGGCCTTAAGATGTGATTTGAGAACAGCTACAACACAAAAAGAGGCATCGGATATGGAGAAAGAAGGAATCGGAAAAGAATTGGCACGTGCTTTGGAAAAGATTGAGTCCCTAAAAATTGAAATGCGAACAGCCACATCACAAAAGGAGATTTCAGATAAGGAGAAAGAAGAAATGGCGAAAGAGCTGGCACATGCTATGGAAATGGTTAAGGCCCTAAAACGTGATTTGATTACAGCCACATCNACTATGATGTTAACAATTTTTGTTATAAATTATACATAGATTTTATTAGACAACTAGCTGTGCCCGGCCACGCCTTGCTGTGGCTAAGTCTGCCCGTTCCTTCCCAGTTTCATTTGAAATTACTCGACGCAATGCTTCCGCTTCACGAGTACGACGACTTAAGCTTGTTCTTCTGCGAGGCATTATTTGGACGAAATATTTCAATTCAAACGCAGATCAGTCGACACAGCTCAATCCCACCGCAAATTACACTGAAAAAAAGGAGAACAGTTAAGAAAACGAAATGAAGAACAATGAAAAATAAACTATACTCACGAAATGAACGCTAT
>NW_019734964.1:586772-587356 GCF_002891405.2 Cryptotermes secundus
TTCCGATCGCATCTTCAAGTCTGGCTGCACGTCCCTCTGCTGCTTCCTCGGCACGTATTTGAGCCTGTCTTTGTCTCGTTCGCGGATGCCCGTTCTTCTTCGGTTTGATTTGCAAATACTCGACGCATTGCTTCCGCTCGGCGAGTACGACGACCCAAGTTTGATCTTCTGCGAGGCATTATTTGAATGAACTAAAGCAGGTCGATTGCACTGATGAAGAAAAAAATGCTAGCAACGGGCCACTGTTATTGCGTTTCCATGGAAGTATACGCTAACTGTTCTAGCGTTACTATTGAAACGACTGCTGCGAATGCAACGTTGAGTCAAAATTTCGAAGCGCTCGGACGGGATAGGGAATACCTTATCGAAGAGTTAGTTTCATCTGTTGCTTAGGAAATGCTAGCAACGGGCCACTGTTATTGCATTTCAATGGAAGTATACGCTGTTCTGCCGTTACTATTGAAACGACTGCTGGATTTCGAAGCGATCGATGAAGAACTTTCGGAGATCTTCGATAAGAGAAAACGAACATTTACATTTTTATTTAAAACTCTTCGGAGCTGGACTATTATAACCTGGTTTCG
>NW_019734964.1:589837-592135 GCF_002891405.2 Cryptotermes secundus
TTTTCACCACACTCCCGGTTGTCTTAAAGTTCTCTACCCACAAAACAATCAATTTCCAGTCGGGAACCGGACCTCTGGGCTTAATTCCGAAGTGAGTACGGAACGCACGCTGCACCGCCACGTAGGAATGGTTGTTCGAAAAATAGGCTTCGACAGCAAAGGCACGCTGCTCCCTCGTCCACCTCATGTTTCCTACTGAGGGGTATTAAACAGAAACTTCCGCGACGGCTGCGTTTGCCGAGCCTATCCCTACTTTTCTGCGACCTCCCCTCCCTTCACAATGCGTCTTCACAAAAAGGAAGTTTCTGCGCCCCATCCTGTACTATAGAGACATAGTTACTATAGGTACTATAGAGACATAGGTACGTAGATACGTGTAGTATACAAAATGATACTTTTCGCCTTCGAATTGCCTCCCAAGTTTCTAGCTTAAACCGTCTGTTGTTATTGCTAGACGCAGGGCCGCACCTTAACGCAAGCGGTTAGTCGCTGGCTTCCCACCGCGGCGGCCCGGGTTCGATCCCTCGTCTGGTCAAGTGGGATTTGTGGTGGACAAAGTGGCGATGGGGCAGGTTTTCTCCAAGTACTTCGGTTTCCCCTATCAACCTTCATTCCACCAACTGCTCCACAATCACCCTCACCTATCATCAGGGGCTGGTACAATAGGCCAGAAGTGGCCGCAGTACAAGGGCCTTAGTCCCACCCCACTAGCAGTAAAAAAAAATAATATTGCTAGACGTGCAGACGAATGTCGTCAAGATCTTATTTTACAGTCTACAAAGAAAGAGATGTTAACAAAATATATGCATTCCTTAAAAGTTCCTTTAATAAAGTTCAGGAGTCTATTTTAAATGGTTCTACTGTTGCACTCTTCTCGAGAACTACCGCCTTACCGTGGAGAGGAGAGCTATGCTGGCGGGAACGTAAGCTCCTGTTAGGGCCATGCCAGACAGGTCAAAGAGTAAGTGCCAAACAAAGTATAGTCCTCGGTCCTCCAGGTTGGAGGTTGGGCGTGAGGCTAACGATCCCACCCCAGTAATATTTACTGTTACGAAACCATGAAGGAGACGAAGACACACACAAGGTTGTAGAGCCGGTAAAGAAGAAGAAATTTGTACTCACGGTATGATTTTTAGAAGATTTATATTAGGGAGTTTAGATTAGTACCCAATCGCATATTTTGCGTACCTAATACAGTAAATAGAATTCCGATTAAGGAGGAACGAATTATCTGAGGACTTTTCTTAAAAAAAAATAGTGTGTCGTGTGTAATGTGGAAAGATGAACTTCATGTGAAATTTTTATTTAGAAAAGAACAAGTACAAAACGAAGGGGTTTATTTGAACATGTGCTTGGAATTCCAGAAGGATTTCTTTGCTTTGTTTGTCTTTTTCACGCGTAGAAACGGCACAGAAGCTTCTCAGAAACCACACTCACATTTCTGGCAACAGCGTTCCAGTAAAATACATGTACCTGTCGTTTTATAAATCCCTATGCAGAAGTTAGTTGCTTAATCCCTTTACTGATTATGCAGGGTTTCCGCTTATCTTGGGAAATTCATTTCCCATCTGGAGTCTACTGTGGGGGGTGGAGTCCAACTGGGTCCACTCGGCACGGCGGCCACTGATTGGCCTATTGTACCTGCCCCCGGATGATTATGATGATGGAGAATTTGGTGGAATGAAGATTGGTAGGGGATACCGAAGTACTCGGAGAAGACCCGCCCCAACACCACTTTGTCCACCAGAAATCCCACTTGATCAGACCCGGGATCGAACCCAGGTCGCCGCAGTGGGAAGCCAGCGACTAACCCCTTGAGCTATGGCGCGGCCTCAGACTTCTGTTAGTGAAGAAACATACAACGGACACTCATGTAAAGGAAATGTTAAATATCGTAAAAACCTTAATCTGGATTATAGTCAGCTGCTCGTTGGATGGCAAACAGAATTTATACTTGTTATAGAGTAATGTGACTACAACATGCATTTATGCTCAAGAAATTCGTGCGTCAGTTCCTAGACTTTTTTGCGGCCTTCATAAATGTTAAGGATGAGGTACGCCACCTGTTTGCCATCTACATAAAGCTAACTGAAACATGCTGTAATAGTCTGACAGGTATGCAAGTGTACTTGGAGTATGTCTTACAGAATGTAGTAATTTGTAACTGTTCTCAACAGGCCACCAACTACTACGACAAAGATCAATATTCAGTGATCCGTCGTTAGAATCTGACCCTTAATATTTTCGTTCTGAACTGCTTTTGCATTATGGAAGTGTGATTTTTATTTTTAAATCAGT
>NW_019734964.1:592639-618687 GCF_002891405.2 Cryptotermes secundus
TTTTCCTTCTACCCTGAAGATGGAGGCGATACGTTCCTCCGAAACGTCGGTTACCACCACATCTACACGGTGCCACATCCCAGACGACTGCTTTCTTCATAGTCACCGCCGTGAAAACCTCAAATCTTACAAGTATATATTCTGCTTACACGATAGTTGCTTTCGTGGAAAATACGTAATCGAAGACGTGTTATGCATGCTCAGTGTTAAGAAAGTGAATTGCTTTCCAGAGCAGAAATTTATAATTCTCCGATCTAACGCTTATTTATAAAATATATAGCTCAAAATATACAGTATAGGGCCGATTATCCGAATTAATTATTGACTAAGGTGGTTCGGATAATCGAAAATTCCGATAATTTGATCAGATATTTATCCACAGAAAAAAACACTATTGTAACATTATTATAACGTACTGTACTATTATAAACGTAAAGTTGTCCCTGTGCTTAACTAAGCACTACGCCACGAAGGCGTATGGGGGATTGGATGTATAGATCCACATTTTTTTACATCGGCACTAATTGGAGGTGAGTGGTCAGCTTCACGCCCCGGCCGTTTCACCCCCTTCAAAGAGTCCCGGTACCAATTGTATAGGAGGTTGGGTGGACCCCAGAGTCGGTCTTTACGACGTGGAGAAGTGAAAATTCGTGACCCTACCGGGACTCGAACTCCGACCTCTCGGTCGTCCAGCCAGTATCCAGTCGCTCCCTGGCTCCTTCTGTACTACTATAATAATAAAAACAAAAACCTTCTAGAACAGGCGAAACATGGAAAAATAATAAATTTAATTATAAATTAACATTTTCAAGTAGTTCATTTGAAGATGTCCAAGAATTGCAATTGTTCAGAAAACACATTCCTTGGTTGAGGCGATTCGGTTAATCGAAAGGTCGGATAATCGGCGTTCTACTGTATTTAAGTTTATCATGTTAAACGGCAGCCTTTGGTTCCCAAATTAGGGCATATTTAAATCTGGGAGATGCATTTCAGCAGCCTCAGATATCAAATTTCAATCATATCCGTTTATTCAGAGCGTACTTCTTTCGTAATGGAAAGACAGACACAGCACGGCCATTTTTCATACATTTATACGAAACTAGCATAAAAGGCATATGTGGTCGGATATCGCGTATCATATTCAAACCAACAACTTTTGAGTTGCAATTGCACAGTTTACCACAGACAGCCCACGCTTTATAGTGTAGCAACGCTGCGATTCACACAAGGGTAGGTCGCGTGAGGGGTAAACCAAAAATTTCAGTGGCCGTTATGTGTCTGCATAATTAGTAATAAACCCCATGAACATTTCCATAAAAGTGTTGTTTGTAGTTTGATATTGCCCAAAAGCACAGGGTCATATGTATGTTACAGTACCGGCGTTGCAGAGCGTCTGTCGCAACAGCGCAGAGGGGATAGAGGACGGTATAACGTCTCTGACACTGGGTGTAAGACAGTTTATTACTATTATTCTTAGTGGGGTGAGACTGAGTCCACTACTGGCCTATTGTACCAGCCCCAGGTGACATGTGAGGGTGAGTAGGGAGAATATGGTGGAATCAAGACTGGCAAGGAAACCGAAGTGCTCGGAGGAAATCTGCCCCAGCGCCATTTTGTCCACCACAAATCCCACTTGATCAGACCCAGGCTCGAGACCCGGACCGCGGCCGTGGGAAGCTAGCGACTAACCGCTTGAGCTATGGCGTAGCCCTGTGTAGGGCATCCAAACGTACAGAACCATCCGAAGAGGAGAGGGGTTGTGTAACAAAATGAAGTAGTGTATTGACATGGACGGTATGACCCGCTAAGCTTCACATAAGCAAACGCCAATGTTCATTTTAGAAGTGCTTTATACTCGTACATGTCAATAAACGACCGCCTCTGTGGTCTAGTGGTCAGAATTCCTGACTGCAGACCCAGAGGTGCCGGGTTCGATTCCCGGAGCTACCAGATTTTCTGAGAAGTAGTGGGTCTGGAACGGGGTCCACTCAGCCTCGTGAGGATAATTGAAGAGCTATTTCAAGGAAATAGCGGTTCCGGTCTAGAAAACCGAGATTAACGGCCGTGGGGATCCGTTGCGCTGACCACGTGACACCTTCTATCCGCTAAAGTTGGCATTAATTTCGCCGACAAGCGGCGGTCACTCTGTCGGTATAGTTCGCTTGCGGACTGAAGCCACGGAGTATGTTTTTTTCTATATGCCAATAAATGAATAATCTGTTTTCAAAACGCAGTTTATCTTTACTGTATTAGCGATGGCTAGAGGAACCACATTTCTGTTTTCTGGGATATAACGCAGTGTAGTCCGCTGAAAGCCAACCGACATCGCGGAGGAATTACCTCACCTCCATCTTCACGGACGCAGAGTGAGCCAAGAAAGAAACAAGCGCGAAGCAGGAAGCAAGCAGAGATCTGCTCACTATCTTCTTTCAAAAGAGCTGGGATAGCTCAGTTGGTATAGCGACGGGCTGGACAGCCGGGGTTCGATTTGCGGCAGAGGCAAGATATTTTTCTCTACTCCACAGCGTCCAGACCGGCTCTGGGGCCCACCTAGCCTCCAATCCAGTGGGTTTGGAGTTCTTTCCAGGGAGTAAAGCTTCCGGGATGCGAAGCTGACCACTCACCTCCATTTACTGCCGAGGTGAAGAATGGTGGAGCTATATCTCCATTCTCACATACGTCTTGATGGTGTGGTGCCTAATTGAGCGCAGGGACAATTTTGCCTTCTTTTTCAATTTATCTTCTATCAAAGAAAGAGAAACGTGTTCGTGCTAATATCCCGGTCTGGGTGAAAACATAGGCCTATACATGCATAACCTGACTTCGTACGGGTGAAGCCAGTGGAATCAAATTTAGCAGTCGAAAGCTCTGTATGAGATTTGAAGTTTCTGCGGCGGTGAACAATTAGATTTTGGGCTTCTGCGTAATGTCACAGTGTAGCCTGGTAGGCGGTTAATATATTTCGGAGGAACATGTCGCCTCCATCTTCAGGGTAGAATAACTTGAAGACGGATAATGTCCCTCCGAAATGTTGGTAATCACCCACCAGGCATAAATATTACTGTCTCCCAGGTTGTGACGCCCTGTAGTTTGGTAATTACTACAAACGTTCCAGATGACCCTGTTACTCTGCTCTTCAGGTAGGAAAGTAAACATTGATAACTGTCTACCAGAATATACGTCGTTATTTCCTGAAGATAATCAACGCCGTGGAGACTTCAGATTCTCATCTACCAGGAAGTTAATTACAAACACTGGAGACTAAGTAAACTTCATGCATATTCAAGATGGGACAACTTAGGGAACTGGTGATGAACTGCAGTGTTGTCTGCACTATGTGACAACTGCGAGTGTCTGCCGTCAGGGGTCACTTCTTGCAAGCCAAGTACAAAACAGCTGCAGCTTCATAGTCTGACCGAAACGCGTTAGAGAGCAAAGGGTCGTGTAGTTATTCTTCCGTCTCTTCTTCTTACGACTGTCAAACGTTCTCTTGAAATTTTACCTTTCCTCGCCGGTAAAAATTCAGAATATGGTCTTTTAGGTTATGGTACCATCTGGTCTCGTTGGTGCTTACTAAAGGTCACAAGAGTCTGCTGCCTCTGTTTTATGGGTATAAGGCCTAACAGTTCACTTAGTGATGATCAGGCAAGGTTTATTTCGAGGAGACCAAAGCTTATGCTTAAGGGCTAACACTTTAAGGAGGTTATTATATGTATCCCATAGGAAACAGATGTTTTGAAAATGTGGGACAGTTCGGATATTTGGGAACAACGATAACAAATCAGTATAACAAACACTATAACACACGCAGTCGCAGGAGCACGACACAACAAAAGCACAACACACAAGATAGTGAAGGAGTGCTCCAACAAAGGAGAATGGGCGTGACTGACGTAGTGAGGGGCGACGTAGCGATGTGGTATCCTGAACAATTTTAATATTTTAACGTTTGACAATGTATATGATAGATACATATTTTAGTTATTTTAATGTGTGAACATGGCATGCAATGAACTGGTTTGACGTGGATAAGTAAGCACCTGAAGATGGCATTATTATGCCGAAACATGTAGTGCGAGGGAGAGAAGGAGTTAAATGAGTGTATGCACTGCAAGACGGATTAAATAAATCATGGACTTAAATCAAAACCTGATTGAGCAGTAAATTAAGAGGAGATTGAACTCGGGTAATGCTTGCTACCATTCAGTCCAGAACCTTCTGTCTTTTCGTCTGCTGTGCAAAAACATAAAAATTAGAATATACAAAACTATAATTTTGCCTGTGGTTCTGTATGGGTGTGAAACTTGGTCTCTGACATTAAGGGAGGAACGTAGACTGAGAGTGTTTGAGAACAGGGCGTTTAGGAGAATATTTGGACCGAAGAGGGATGAAGTGGTAGGAGGTTGGAGAAAACTGCATAATGAGGAGCTTCATAACTTGTACTCTTCTCCAAGTATAATTAGAATGATCAAGTCAAGGAAGATGAGATGGCAGAGCATGTAGCACGAATGGGGGAGAAGAGGATGTAGGATATTGGTGGAAAAGCCAGAAGGAAAGGGACCACTAGGAAGACGTAGACATATGTGGGTGGATAATATTAAAATGGATCTTAGATAGGATGGGATGGTATGGACTAAATTGATCTGGTTCAGGTTAGGGTAATAAACCTTCGGGTTCCATGAAATGTTGGGAAATTCTTGAGTAGCTGAGCGACTAGCGGTTTCTGAAGAAGGGCTCAGCTGCATGCAGTTAGTTTTTCTTCTTTTGCTTAGCTTGTCACATTCTTACATGGTAAGATGAGCTGAGAGATGGGAGCGATCTGATAACATCATTTTGTGACTGTTTTATAACATTGGAGGCGCAATATTTTGTGTCCCCTTTTGCTGATTCAGTATTGTTCATTATCTCATTCGGACACTGGATTTGAAGAGAAAGTTGAGCTTACTCATAGATATGAAAGTAGTTATCCTTTAGCCATTTGCGCGTTGTAGTGCTCAGGTTTGTGACTGACTTCTCACCGACTCTGCAGGGATGATGCCTACCGACTCGCTAGTCTTCACGGAATTTGAAGAAGGAATCACATTTGACGTGGATGACCCGGATTTTGTCAACTCCAACATCGCGACGAACCCAGATACCAGCACCACGAAAGCAACAAATAACAACAAAAAGAACTGTTCCCTGGAGGCTTTCGGTAAGTATATACTCTTATGGTCACATAAGTTGACCCCATAATTTACATATTCATTTAAGTTACTTTCTGTTCTCCACGTCGTCCGAACCACTTCTGGGGTCACCCAGCTTCCTTTGCAATGGGTACTGGAGGCTTTTTCCACGGGAGTAAAGCGGCTGGGACGTAAAGCTGACCACTCACCTCCATATAGGTCAAGAATAGGTGGATCTATAAATCCACTCACCCATACACCTTCATGGCATAATACTTAATTAAGCACAGGGACAATTTTACCTAACCTGGAAGCAGAAACACAGTAATTATATAGAACTAAATATAAAGGAAAGCCGGTCACGGTAGCCGAGTGGTCTAAGGCATGTGCTGTCTTCGCTCGCTTGGAAACCGGGATCGTGGGTTCGATTCCCACTCAGGGCATGGATGTTTAGTTTGTGTGTGTGCGTTTTTCTGTGTTTATGTACAGGTGGAGGCCTTGCGACGAGCTGATCGCCCGCCCAAGGAGTCCTACCGAATGTGTAAGATCTAGAAAAACCGAAGTGAACGGAGAAGTTCATAGAGGCAGGCCTAGGCCCACTGGGGCTGTAGTACCAAGGAAAAAAAAAACTGCNAAGGTAAAGTTGTCCCGCTGCTTAACTAATTAAGCACTAGACCGTAAAGACGTATGGGAGAACGAATGATGGCACTAGATGGAGGTGAGTGGTGAGCTTCACGGCCCGGCCACTTTAACCCGGTACCCACTGGATAGGAGACTGGATGGGCCTAGATCCTGTCAAGATGACGTGGAGAGAAGAAAAATATTTTCCCTTCCGGGAATGGAACTCCGACCCCTCGGCCTTCTAGCCCGTAGCTATTCGCTATGCCGACCGCGATATCCTTGCTCCAATGTAACTCAGAATAATTGGCTTGATTATATTAATGATGTTGATAGAACGGAACCTGAACGCATTCCAAAAGAGTTAAGGGGCTGTACACCTACAGGAACAAACTCCGATGGCCGCTGTTACGCTTGGAAGAATCAGCCTGTCTTTAGTTATTCAGTATTAGAGGGGGTGGGTTTCCCCATGCACCGCGACTAATAGTCTATTGTACGTCCCCCTTTAATTTCTACTGTCGCCATACCCTACCGGTACTGGTGCTCGCTATCAGCCCCTTTCTGCCAGCGAGGTCGGCCCTCTTCTGGCAGTGGTCCCCGATACTTTCCCATCTACCGGAGGCATTGGAAACTACTTGGGCGGGAAACGTTTTGCCTAATTTTGCTCAGAGGTTCCTAGAGACATGAAGATCTTTTACGTGCCGTAAATCTACCACACGGGACCCACGGCTGAAGTCCCTCCCGGAGGACTTGTTCCCTGAATTTTCCCGCCCTTAAAAATTCCGCGGGTTTGAATCCGCGTACCTTGAGTCATGAGGTGGGAACGTTACCCCTAGACTACGGAGGCCGCTTATCAGCCTGTCTTACAGAGGAAGTGAATGGATCGAGAGATCCGAACTTTGATTATGATAATTATGATGATAGAAGTTACCTGTAAACCAAGTACGGGCTTTGTTGTTTGTGTAGATTTGTGTGCTGTGTGTTTTATTTGAGTGTGGTGTGTTATTTTGTGTGATGTGTGTATTTGTGTGTTGTGTCTTACTGTAATACCACTGCCACCGGGCAAAACCCCATTTGCAGTTTAAATAAATAATAATAATAAATGCGTTGGAAGTGAGTAAATCGGAAAATAAAACGTGCAGACGGAAGGACAATACGACCTCATAATAATTGTTGATGTGAAAGTAAAGAATTCATGAAAAGGTAATGGTGAAGGGAGTTAGTGACCAGTCAGAAGTCCAGTGACAGGACAGCGAACATGCTGCATCATACATCTTCTGGTAATTGACGATAATTATTTTCCCTACATCTAACCGCCTCTGTGGTCTAGTGGTCAGAGTTCCTGGTTACAGATCCAAAGGTCTGGGTTCGATTCCCGGCGCTATCAGATTTTTTCTGAGAAGTAGTTGGTCTGGAACGGGGTCCACTCAGCCTCGTGAGGATCATTGAGGAGCTATTTCAAGAAAATAGTGGCTCCGATCTAGAAAACCGAAATTAACGGCCGTGAGGATTCGTTGCGCTGACCACGCGACACCCCACTATCCTCAAAAGTTGGCACTAAACTTCGCCGACAAGCGGCGGTCGCTCGGTCGGTATAGTTCTCTTGCGGACTAAACCATGCAGTTCTTTCTATATACAGCTACGCTGTCACTATATACGTACATTTTTTCCGCTAACTGCATCATAGCTCGCCGTTAGATTTCACCCACAGTGTTCCATTCCTGCTTGCTCAGACTGGAGTTCAGCACCGTATGCACAAAATACATTCGGCATTTCAAAGCGTTATATTTTTACTGTTTTCTGGGACTTTTTCCATCGTCCCGATTCTAGGTAATAGAGGACACTCTACGTAATAGAGGACACGACGTTTCGGAAACTGGATCTGTTTCCGTCTTCAGGTGAGAAAGGAAGACACCTACTCAGTCGTGTCATCTGTTACCTAGTGTGTCCTCTATTACCTAGAATCCGGACGATGGAAAAAGTCCAAAACCCAGTAATTCTCTGTGTTATCCACCATCGTCAGAACTCTTTAGTTATATTTTTTTTGTAATCACAGTACATGACTGAATTGCCAAAAATAAATAAATAAATAAATAAAAGGAAAGTGACGACATACTTAGATTCGCATCAGTAAATTCTACATGTCCACCTTCTTCTTCTTCTTCTTCTTCTTCTTCTGCCTTGCATGATTAGGCCCTCCGGTGTGTTTCCATTAGGAATTAATTCTGAAATTGTGATTCTTGTAAACAGTCGGTAGGACTTCTCGAACTATGGATAAACCCGACGCAAGGCTGCTACCTACAAAGTATAGAACCACAGAACAAACGTAGACATCTATGCCTCTATCGAACCTACGATCCTTCCTTTTGAGCTGGCGAAGACATTTCATGTCTTAGACCGAGTGGCCTCTGTAATTTTTTTAATGCTAGTGGGGTGGGACTAAGTCCCTTGTACTGCGGCCACTTCTGGCCTATTGTACCAGCCCCTGATGATAGGTGAGGGTCATTGTGGAGCAATTGGTAGAATGAAGATTGGCAGAGGAAACCGAAGTACTCGGAGAAAACCTGCCCCAGCGCCACTTTGTCCACCACAAATCCCACTTGACGAGACCCGGGATCGAACCCTGGCGTCCGCGGTGGGAAGCCAGCGACTAACTGCTTGAGCTAGCGGCCTCCGTAGTCTAGGGGTAACGTTCCCACCTCATGACTCAAAGTACACAGGTTCAAACCCGGCGGAGGTCGTGGAATTTTTAAGGGCGGGGAATTTCAGGGAACAAGTCCTCCGGGAGGGACTCTAAGCCGTGGGTCCCGTGTCGTAACTTTACCCCACGTAAAAGATCCTCATGTCTCTAGGAGACCTCTGAGCAAAATTAGGCAACGTTTCCCGCCCAAGTAGTTTCCAATTCCTCCGGTAGATGGGAAAGTATCGGGGACCACTGCCAGAGAAGGCCGACCTCGCTGGCAGAACGGGGTTGATAGCGAGCACCAGTATGGGAAGGGCATGGCGACAGTAGAAATTAAAGGGGGACGCACAATGGATCAACAACTGGTCGTAGTGCATGGGGAAACCCACCCCTTCCAATAATAATAATAACCGCTTGAGCTATGGCGCGCCCTGAGTGGCCTCTGTAATCAGCATATTTATATGCACCTGAACCATCGAAGAAATAATATTTCGGACACCCTGTGCAGGTTGTTTATACAGTGTGCACCCAGTATGACATGAAGAACATTTTGCGCGTGAATCTTGTCTTGAGCATCCTCACAGTGATCCTCCATAGGACTCGATTCTTCAATTTCAGTTGTGTGCAAGTAAATAATGAACACAGAGATCGATGATTATGCAGACATGTATTCGTTTGAATTTGTTGGGTAACTGGGTAGTACATACTCAGGCCGAACAAGTTCCGAATGCCTGTTTGTATTCTTGATGGTATCTTGGCCGAACAAATAATTAAACATTATCAGTATATTCATTGATACCGTTTAAGATGGCGGTAAGGCTGTCAACCCTTACGCGCCGGCCGCCCTTTACCCCCCAGGAAGATTCCTGGCACTAATTTCTGTTAGAGGCTGAGTCGACCCCAGGGCTATGTTTTGGAAAGATGTGGATTTGACTCGTTTGAATGTACTATCCCCGTATTCGCCTGAAACAACCAAGGAAAAGAGAAAAAAGAGAACCCTAAGTCATGGCGGTCGGTAACTCAGCAGAGTTCCGAACCGGGTACCACCCTCAGAATACAAAGTGTGCCAGATGGTGTAGCTCGGTATTAATCCCTGTGCTTGAGCCCGGGATTACTGGATTTTGTCAGTCGCCCTTTAATCTAAAGGACAAACAAAACAAACTCCGCGATTTCAGTCCGCAAGCGAACTATACCGACCGAGCGACCGCCGCTTGTCGGCGAAGTTAATGCCAACTTCTGCGGATAGAGGGTGTAGCGTGGTCAGCTCAACCAATCCCCACGCCCGTTAATTTCGGGTTTCTAGACCGGAGCCGCTATTTCCTTGAAATAACTTCTCAATTATCCTCACGAGGCTGAAGGGACCCCGTTCCAGACCCACTACGTCTCCTAAAAGAAACTGGTAGCCCCGGGAATCGAACCCGGACCTCTGTATCTGTATCCAGGAACCACAGAGGCGGTCAATCTAAAGGACACATTCTGGAAATTGGACCTGTTTCCGTCCTCAGGTGAGTGGGCGGGAGACACGGGCTCTGTTGGGTTCTTTGTTTCCTGAACGTCTTTTTCTTTGGAATTCTAGACGATGGACAGGGTCCAAATATTCAGTAATCCCGAGTGTTATACACAAACGTCAGAAGCCTTTAGAATCTTCCTCTGCTTGGGTATTTTGTTTATGGGGGCATCTGGTGAGAACTGAGTAGAACGCTGAGATACCAAGATGCGTTTTGAACGTTAGGGACCCAGAAGAGAAGATTAAGTTTTATACAACTGCGAACGGGGAAGAGGAACTAATGTGACACACGACCGGGCATCTTCAGAGGACATTCCTATGTCATTTCATTCTCCATCTCTGTCTGTCGGGTTATTTGGGGGGGGGGGGAACTGAAACTTCTATTTTCTCTTGTTAAATTCGTTCCAAACTCTTGGGGGGGGCCTGTCTGGATGTTTGAAATTCCATATAAAAGCGACACAGCAAGTTCAAGATGTAAGAGTTGTTAAATAGGGTTCCTTTTGTTCCCATTCGAATTCCAACACAAGGTTCTATTAGGCGGCCGGTGTAGCTGCAAGGTTTCAAGTTCCCTCTTTTGTTAAACAGTGTATTATGTGCTGAAAGATTAATGATATTGTGGCATATTTGCTCAAAGCAAGAATTGTGAAGCCAGAAGAGACGGCCGTTAGTAGGGAACTCCTCAAACATTCCCTATGCTAGGTAACCGCTTCGTAACAGACAACAATGCAGTAACTGGGAAGCGGTGTTCTCTACGCGGTCCGTACCCGTAGCTACGTGATGCAACAATAGAATAACTGTTGGCGGAGGTGTTTTCTATGCCGTCCGTGCCGAGGCTACATAAAGACTCGATTGTACGTTGTGAGTTCGGCAGTAGGAAGCCAGTCAGTTCAGCTCGGAGCTGCAACTGAAAGACGACAGCCAGCGTCGAGAGGAGCGCCGTTGGACATGGAAGTCGAGGACGCTACACCGTTGGAAGCCGTTAACAAGTAGAGCAGTGAAGACCGTGACTGAACACTAGTCTTTGTGTGATAGTGATTTGTAAAATGTAGGCACGCGCTGTATCAAAGTGATGGGGCACGCGGTAGCGTAGTTGTTTGAGGTGTTGTGTTACGAGCCGGAAGGACGTAGGTTCGATTCCCGATGATGTCATTGGATTTTTCAATTTACCTAATCCTTCCAGCCGCACTATGACCCTCGGGTCGACACAGCCTCTAACTCTCTAACAGAAATGAGTGCCAGGAATCCTCCTGGGAGTAGAGTACGGCAGGAGCGTAAGGCTGGCAGACTCACCACCATCTGTAAGCCGATTTTCTAGAAAATGTGAGAGCCTCGACGTCTCACAACCCCATGGGCCTCCATGCTCTGTTACAGGGATAGCTCTACTTTTACGCATGAATACCGGAATATTACCTCCTCTGTGATCTACTGGTCAGAGTTCTTGGCTAAAGATCCCGAACGGTACAAGATTTTTCTGAGAAGTAGTGGGTCTGGAACGGGGTCCACTCAGCCTCGTGAGGATAATTGAGGAGCTATTTCAAGGAAATAGCTGTTCCGGTCTAGAAAACCGAGATTAACGGCTGTGGGGATCCGTTGCGCTGACCACGCGACACCCTCTATCCGCTAAAGTTAGCACTAACTTCGTCGACAAGCGGCGGTCGCTCGGTCGGTATAGTTCGCTTGCGGACTACATGCCACGGAGGTTTTTTTTTGTTTTATGGATTAATATATCCGCCCTTGTCAATCATTCAAGATCAGCGTGCCGTTATCATTTCACGCTAATTGACCCGTTTGTCGTAGAATAGTCAGCGTCAAGTTAAAATGTTTTAACTATTGAAATCTTAGAGTTTCGTGACGAAATCGGTGCTGTGATAAGGTCTGTGAAGAACTGTTAGAAATATCTGTGTCTGATGGCAAGCTACTGTGATCAGATCACCCTTTCATGGGCCCCAGTAGGCTCTGCCTCCCACAACGGCTTTCTACCTGTCACCTTTACATTATACCGCGTGAATGTGAAATACCACATCCGACCGGAATTTGTTATATAGCTGGGTTGTAAGTTATGGTCTTAAATGGTGGTCTCTTGAAGTGGAACATACAACTCTTTAACTCAATCATTTGACAGGTAAGTAAAACCAGAAATAAAGTTGTCCCTGTGCTTAATTAATTAATTCCCCTCCACAGATGTACATATAATTAAGAGTTTACTGTATGTCATAATTAACTTGTGTTTGGGAGCCAGCATAATTACGGGCTACAGGCTGGATAGCCCGGGTTTGATTCCCGACAGTCCAAGTTTTTCTGTTCTTCACAGCGTCCAGACCGACTCTGAGACCCACCCAGCTTCCTGTCCATTTGGTACAGTGCGCACTTTCCTCAGGAGTAAAGTGGCAGGAGCGTGAAACTGACCACTCGCCTCCATCTAGTGTCGAGGTAAAAAAAGATGTACTCTCATATGTTTTTATGGCATAGTGCTTAATTAATTAAGCACAGGAACAACTTTATTTTACTATGCCACGAAGACATATTGGGGAGTTCATGTAATTCTTGACCTCGGCACTAGACGAAGGTGAATGATCAGCTTCACGTCCCACCCACTTTACCCTTTGGGAATTCACCCCCGGTACCCATTGGATAGAAGGTTGAGTGGGCCATGAGCCGGTCTGGACGCTGTGGAGAAGAGAAAAATCTTGCCCCTACCGTGAATCGAACCACTGCGGTCTATTCCATACCCCGCCGCTGTACTTATTGAGCTGAGATGTTGCGTATGTTATTTAGCAGCACCGAGCAGCATTTATGGATGATACGAAACAGGAAAATATCATTTTTCCCTTTTTCTTATAAGAGCGTGAAACGTGGTCTCCCAAAGGAGAACGTACATTGAAAGACTTTCAAAACAAACCGCTGAGAAATTCATTTGAGTCCAGAAGAGACAAGTAGCATCGAACTAGAAAAATGTCCATGGATTCTTTTTAACCTTTATGTAGTATTGTTAGACCGCCTCTGTGGTCTCGTGGTCAGAGTTCCTGGCTACAGATCCAGAGGTCCAGGGTTCGATTCCCGGCGCTACCTTATTTTCTGAGAAGTAGTGGGTCTGGGACGGGGTCCATTCAGCCTCGTGAGGATAATTGAGGTATTTCAAGGAAATAGCGGCTCCGGTCTAGAAAACCGAAATTAACGGCAGTGGGGATTCGTTGCCCTGACCACGCGACACCCTCTATCCGCTAAAGTTGTCACTAACTTCGCCGACAAGCGGCGGTCGCTCGGTCGGTATAGTTCGCTTGCGGGCTAAAAGCCACGGAGTTTTTTATGTAGTATTGTTAAGGCATTGAAATTAGGGATACTATGAAGACGTATGGACAGTGGAGAGGTAGCTCCGTGCATTTGAAACCTCTGTACTAGTTGCAACTAAATGGGTAACATCACGCCCCGACCGATTTAACCCTAGAGGAAGAGACCTCGATACCCACCGGTACTGGATGGGCCTCAGAGCCAGTCTGGAGACTGCGAAGAAAATGATCTGTGCCCCGAACGGAAATCGAACACCAACGCTCCAATTTCATAATCTGTAGACTCTTCTTTATACCTAGACGTAGGTTGAAGATGGTATTAAAATGGATCTTAGAGAAATAGGATTGGTAGATATTAACTGGATTCATCTGGCTTAGGATAGGGTCCATTGGAGGGCTCTTGTAAAGACAGCAATGAACCTTTGGGTTCCATAAAATGTTTGGAGATGATTGAGTGGCTGAACGACTGGCGGCTTCTCAGGGACTCAGCTCCATGAAGTTAGTTAGTTAGTTAGTTAGTTAGGCTAGTCACAGCGGCCTCCGTAGTCTAGGGGTAATGTCGTGGAATTTTTAAGGTCGGAAAATTTCAGGGAACAAGTCCTCCGGGAGGGACTTTAAGCCGTGGGTCCCGTGTCGTAGATTTACGGTACGTAAAAGATCCTCATGTCTCTAGGAGACCTCTGAGCAAAATTAGGCAAGGCCCAAGTAGTTTCCAATGCCTTTGGTAGATGAGGGAAATATCAGGTACCGACGGCCGACCTCGTTGGCTGAACGGGGCTGATAGCACACACCAGTACCGGTAGGGTATGGCGACAGTAGAAATTAAAGGGGGATGCACAATGGACCAATAACTGGTCTAAGTGCATGGGGAAACCCACCCCCTCTAATAATAATAATAAATAGGCTAGTCACTACGCTGGAATCCAAATACTTTCCGGAGCAATATGTATTCAAACATAATTTATGTTCTGCTTTTAAAGCTAGAAACCACATTTAATAGATCTGAAATGTCGAATTTGAAATCTTTCGTCTATACTGTCTGTACATCTACAGGTGTACAACTTAAGAAGCTGCACAACACAAGCGTCCTAGTGTATCAAGTTTCACCGAGTTTATGGTCCTCTTAACCTGAGAGACCAGACCCGTTTTGGAAATTCGCGGTGCATTTGACCTTGAAGAACGGGCCTTTGTGTGACGATGACAATGATTAATGGAGACAAAAGTCGTTAAGGTTGGACCGTAATTTAAATTCTATTGACCGAGTGGCCTAGCTAATGTCACGTAATTCTCCACCTGTTTGTGAACCACGCAAGTGCATGTGCGAGCTTTGTTACGATCTCTGTCTTGTGCAACGTGACGTGTTATTTGACGGATAGGTACCAGTGTTTCGGAGGAACGTTCTGCCTACATTTTCAGTGTAGATTCATCACTCTTTTTCCTCCAACATGAAAGCAGCAGTTTTTATCGAACGATGGTACCTATCTACACGGCGTATTAACCCAGAAGACAACAATAGTCATAGTCACCGCTGCGGACTGATTAGCCGGGTTACTATTCTCTGCAGAGGCAAGAGAGTTCGCAGCGTCCAGACCGACTCTAATGCGCACGCATGACCATTCACTATCATCTAGTGCCGACGGTCAAGAAGACCTCCACTCCCCCGTACGTCTTCGTGGAGTGGTACTTAATAAATTAAGCACAAGGACAACTTTAGCTTTATCTTTACCTTACCTCAGGAGCCTGGATAGCGTAGTCGGTATAGCGACTAGCTACGGGCTGGTCGACCGAGGGATCGGAGTTCGAGTCCCGGTAGGGTAAAAAATGTTCTCTACTGCACGTCGTTCAGCCCGGCTCTGGGGTCCACCCAGCCTCCTATCAAATGGGTACCGGGGGATCTTTCTCCGGCGGTAAAGCGGCCGGGGCGTGAAGCTGACCATATACCTCCAGCTAGTGCCGAGATCAAAAAATGTGGATCTATACATCCACTCTCTCATACGCCTTCATGGCGTAGTGCTTAATTAGTTAACCACAGGGACAACTTTACCTTTACTTTTTACCTTATCTTATATCTCATAGTTCGCTTGCGGACTACAAGCCACGGAGGGTTTCTTTTTATATCTCTAACTACTAAACTTAGAACTATAAGATACGCAAGAATTTGCAGTTTGTTTCGTGATAAATAAACAGTGCTTATAGAAGAAATCTCTCTGCCAAAGTAAGAGGCTTGAAGTATTAAAAATAAAGTATTTTGCATGCATGCATACATACATAAACATATTTTAAGATTCATATGAATCACATGACAGGAAACTGTAGAGAATATTTAGCACTACGGGAGATGAAGTGACAGGAGGTTGGGGAGAACTGCATAATGAGGAGCTTCATAGCTTGTACTCTTCTCCAAGTATAATAGAATGATAAAGTCAAGGAGGATGAGGTGTGCAGGGCATGTAGCACGAATGGAGGATAAGAAGAATTGATGTAGGATATTGGTAGGAAAGCCAGAAGGAAAGCGACCACTAGGAAGACCTAGATGTAGGTGGGAGGATAATATAAGGATGGATGTTAGAGAGTTAGGATGGAGTGGTATGGACTGGCACCAGTGAATTGTTCTTATGAATACGGTAATAAGCCTTCGGGCTCCATAAAATTTTGGGAAATTCATGAGTAACTGCACATCTGGCGGCTTCTCAAGAAGGACCCAACTGCGTGGAGTTAGTTATGAATTTCATGAAATAGCAAACGTTTGTGCGTTGGTACTTCTATGACTGAATGATGCAAAGCATTCTCAGAATGTTTTCTGCTCATGAGTACACCATCAACCTCGTTTCTGTTATTGTTCTGAGATACGCACAGGCCTGTAGATGTATGCATCTGCGATTTCAGGTACATACCGCTGTGGATGTTAAGATTACGCCTGTACACAGGCAGTACACAGCACACAGCACACAGGAACACATCAAACCATAAGCCATACAACCTCAAGCTGACGTCTCCCATCTTCGGGATGAATTAACAAGGAGGAGTTCAGCATTTATATCAAATATTTTAACATTTTAGCGTTTTAACTTAAAAAATAGGTTCGGATGAAAAGTGAGAACTTGAGAGTGTACTCAACTATCTTAGCATGTTTTGTGCTTTTACACGTCAACATATCGTAGCAGCGTCCACACGACAAACATAATTGTGAACATCAAAAAACAGCGACACTGTTTCCATAATTATAGCAAGTGCCTCTGATGATGGTTGTGTCAAACCGAAACATGTAAGGCAGAAATAATAATAAAAAGTGACCTACAAATTGTTACACTCGACGGACTTTCTATTAACTTTGTATCTACTCCTATTTTGTAACCCAGGGAAGGAAGGCATTCACTTGACTCACGACCAAAAGGGCGCCGGTCTAGACATGGTACCGACACAACACGCGGCATCGGTTTTCATCCGACACATCCACACTGTTGAACCAGTCTAGACAGAAGCAGACTCACTGAAGACCAACTGTTATGGAAGCCAGGTGTCCAAGGCCGATGGTCTGGTAACGGAACACACATGGAAGCAGCCTACACGTGGAACAAATGAGACATGACACAGCTGGCGTCCAAATACGGAGTTTTCTTATTTCGCGGACGTATAACGCCCCCATTGACAGGACTGGAATTCGAACACGACACGTTGCGAATCGTTACTCCGAGAAATCCTAACCACTATGGCAATGCAACATTAATTGCTCATTCGGTTATCTGACGAATTTTGAGCTGCGCTGAATGTATACCGTAGGGTCCAATGATTATGAATGATGAATAGGAAAGGATGAGAAAGGAAGCGGTTAGGTCTTATTTCAAGACATTCCAGTATTTGCCTGGAGCGGTTAAGAAGCACTGCGAAAAATCTTCGTAGCCGTTTTCCAAGCCAAGCATCGTAGCCGGGACCACTCAAGTAAGAAGCCTCTGGCCCCTCGTCCGTGACGCTTGTAGGTACAGTTTGGATTGCATGTTATTCCGGGTTAACTAACTAACTAACTAACTTCATGGGGCTGAGCATTCGCTGAGAAGCCTCCAGTTGTGCAGCTACTCAAGAACTTCCCAACATTTTATGACGCCCGAAAATTCATTACCGTGTTCACAAGTGCCCTCCACTGGTCCCTATGTTTAGCCAGATCAATCCAGTCAGTATCACCCAGTCCTATCTAAGATACATCTTCCTGTAGTGGTCTCTTTCCTTCTGGCTTTCCAACCAATATCCAATATGCATTCTCTTCTCCTCATTCGTGCAACATGGCCCGCTCATCTCATCAACCTTGACTTGTTCATTCTGATTATACTTGGAGAGGAGTACAAGTTATGAAACTGCTCATTATGCAGTGTTTCTTATGTTAATCAATAATGCTGTTTCAACTTTACATTTTATGGTAGTGTTTTTCAATCTTTTCCACAAGACAGTACAATGATATACAGTTCAGTACCTCACGCTACATGACATCATGAAGTATTCTAATAATTGTGTTCGTAAGTGTGCATGCACATTATGTGTGTAAGCAAGTATGGGCGTAAATCTGATTGTCTACTTTCCTTCCTTAAGGTAAGTAGGCTTATGAGATCACGTTGACCGATTTTCACAAAATTAGGTATCAACGTCCTTAAATTATGTATGATAATAGGTAAGAAAGGACACCTCTGTGGTCTCGTGATCAGCGTTCCTGGGTACAGATCCAGAGGTCCGGGTTCGGTTCCCGGCGCTACCAGATTTTTTTCTGAGAAGTAATGGGTCTGGAACGGGGTCCACTCAGCCTCGTGATGATAATTGAGGAGGTCTTTCAAGGAAATAGCGGCTCCGGTCTAGAAACCGAAATTAATGGCCGTGGGGATTCGTTGCGCTGACCACGCGACACCCTCTATCCGCAAAAGTTGGCACTAAACGTCGCCGACAAGTGGCGGTCGCTCGGTCGGTATAGTTCGCTTGCGGACTAAAATAACGGAGTTTGTTTGTTTAATATGTAAGAAAGAATATGTAACTTTTGATAACGTAACTGTTTTGTAAAATAAGAAATAACAACATGGCGACCGTGGGGAAATTCTCATTAGCGTTCGGTTTGATGGCAATAACTTATAAACTATTGGAGCTAGGCAAGCGAAATTTGGTCTGAAGATAGGTCACAAAAAATCTATATATTACTTACAAAATATTGTTGTTACTCAACGTTTACAAACAAGGAGAAAGCTCGAAACTTTGAGGTTATTTCTGATTAAAGTAATGTATCCGGATTCCACACCTCAGTAACACGTTCTTCGCTGAAATAAAATAAAACAACAATTATAATAGTTATTTATTTTAGGCTAAGAGCTTGGATAACGCAGTCGGTCTAGCGACTGGCTACGGACTGGATGGCCGAGGGGTCGAAGTTCGAGTCTTGGTAGGGACAAGATTTTTCTCTTCTCCACATCGTCCAGACCGGATCTGGGGCCCACGCAGCCTCCTATCCAATGGGCACTGGGGGATTTTCCCCAGGGTCAAAGCGGCCGGGGCGTGAAGCTGACCACTTCCGCCGCATCTAGTGCCGTGGCCAAGAATACGTAGGTCTACACATCCACTGGCGGAGTGCTTAATTAGTTAAGCATAAGGACAATATTACTTCTACTGATTTTAGGCTTTGATGAAGGTGAACGAATATTATTTATGTTCATTCTGCTGTTGGATTAGGCAGCAAGTACCCCTGAAATGTTGGCAACATCACCCACAACCACACGTGTAAGAACCTAAAACATAATTAGCATAATAATAATGGAAGTTGTTATTACTGGAAATGTACGCAATGGGAAAGTGGCGTTACGAGTTCTGCTCTTAACCCCTTGTGCAACACACTACATTGAAATATGTAACAGAATAACATTTCTTCTTCTTCTTCTGACGCTAGTCCATGAGGATCCTTGGCCTCTTTTATGCTTGCTCGCTACGTCGGCCACTAACTGGCCTACTGTACCAGGCCCGGATGATGATGATGATGATGATGATGATGATCGTGGAGCAGTCGGTGGAAGAAGAATTGGCAGGGGAAGCCTAAATACTCGGAGAAACCTTCCCCAGTGCCACTTAGCCCACCAGAAATCCCACATGACGTACCCTGGCCTCGAAACCGGGCCGCCCTGGTGGGAAGCCAGCGACTAACCGCCTGAGCTATGTCACGGTCTTAGTTCCTTGTTTGTTTGTTATTTACGAGTAATTAGGAGCCAACAAACTCGAAGCATAAAGCTCAGTGGATTAACTGATTGATTACGATTCCGGTAGGGGTATACATATTCTAGCCTTAGAACGACTCTGGGACCTCAGACTTTATCCAGTTTGGAGTAAGTTTTGTTTTCGTTACGGGTAGGTCGTACTTCACCTGAAAAAGTCTAACTTATTGCTCTTCGTCTTACACACAGGTATCGGGTGAACTGGCCTAAGATTATATCACCGGTTGGTAGGCAGTTGGAAGCCGCTGTATTATTGCTACGTGCCGTGTACGATTTGGGGGCACGCGGTAGCGTAGTTGGTTGAGGCACTATGCTATTAGCCGGAAGGTCGCGGGATAGAATCTCGATGAGATGGATTTTTTCAATTGACCTAATCCCTCAGCCTCTAACAGAAATGAGTACCAGGAATATTCTTGGCGGTAAAGGGCGGCCGGTGCGTAGGGCTGGCAACCTTACCGCCATCTATGAGCCGATTGTCTAGAAAATGTGGGAACCTCAACAACTCACAACCCTATGGGCCTCCACGGCCTCTTATAGGGATACCTTTGAGAACTTTAATAGGTTACTGGGCAACGGAAAAACTAGGAGACAACTGAAAGGACTGTGAATCAGCAGTCTGTAATCCATCAGAATTATGCCATAGCTTGCGAAAAATACAGCCCGCGAGATAATTAAGTCTTATCTGACCTGGGTGGGGGGATGAAGTTATCGTCTCAAGCGAAACAAGGTCCCCTTTCAGTCTATTTGCAGATCCGCACAGTGGCGAGTCACCTCTAGGCCTGGCCTTCAAGAGTTCAGACACTCCTAACTTCTTATATAAGCAATTCCACGAATCTATTGTTCAGTTTGTCTTGTAGAAGAATGGGCTATTTCCGGTTCCTGCCGAACTTTGACTCCTGAAGCCCTTCACCTTACCTTTACACCTGCTCTGCTTGTGAGGCCCTCAAGGTCTGCCTACCCGCTGGAACGTAATCAGACATAACGAAGCTAGGTCTAATACATATAATTTACCAAATTATATGCTATAAAGTGTGTCTTTCAGTCCTTTTCTTTTCACAGTAATTTGCAATTATGACTTCAGCCTGGACATTACAGCCCATTACAGCAAATAAATATACAAACTTACACGATTATCTCTTAAGAATTCCGGTGCATGCAATATCCACATAAAAATGTAAAGCTGCCCCCGTGCCCAACCCCGCGCCATGAAAAACTATAGATGACTGGTGGTGAAACTCCACATATGCTTAAGTTGACACTATGTAGATGTGTAAGGCTTGGATCCTCTACCGCCGGGGAAAGAGCACCCCGTACTCACCTGATGGGAGACTGGGTCCCAGTGGCGATCTGGATGCGGCGGGGAAGGGCCGGGAAGCGAAACCAGGTTGTGAGATCCGTAGTCGGTTAAAAGTAAGTAAGGTACCCTGTAACAGGCCGTGAAGGCTCATAGGGTTATGAGACGTTGAGGGTCCCACATTATCTAGACAGTCGGCTCAAAGATGGCGGTAAGGTTGTCAGCCTTACGCGCCGGCCGCGCTGTACTCCCCAGGAATATAATTATTTAATTAATTCCTGGTACTCATTTCTGTTAGAGGCTGAGTAAACCCCAGGGGCTAGTGCGGCTGGAAGGATTAGGTCAATTGAAAAAAATCCAATGACCTCATCGGGGCTTGAACCCGCGACCTTCCGGCTTGTAGCATAGCCCCTAAACTCCGTTACTTTACTGAATGAGCTATTCATACCCGTATGTAGTGGCGGTGGGAGTTGAGATTCTGGTCTTGTGGACTGCGACACCGTGTAGTCTTGCCTACATAGTGCCAAGGTCTTGAAAACGAATCACATACGCAGTTGAGCGAGATTGCGAGACTAACGTGTAATGCTAAACTGAAATTAAGTGTTTGTACTAGTAGTAGTGATAGTAGTAGTAGTAGTGGTAGTAGTAGTAGTAGTAGTAGCAGTGGCGGTAGTAGGGCAGATGGTAGTAGTGCTACTGTTAATGGAGGGTTTTGAAACAGTAGTGACACTCTTTGCACCCCTATCAGGTTGTGGTCAAGGTTTCAGTGACCAAATAAAGCTCACTTTTCAGGAAAATAATGCATTAACCTATTTTATTTTCTTTAGGATCGAAGTGCAATTTCCATCTGAGGAAATTCATGCCTTGACGTGGTAGGCCATTTCATTTCTGGCGATGGACCATTGTGAAGGCAGCCACTGGCTCCTGTTGGTTCACCCGTAGCCCATAGGCCCTACATCTACAGCAGTTTCTCCCTTACGGTTTGCCCTTCAACCCTGAAGATGGACACAGTAGGTTCCTCTGGAACACTGGCACTTGTCTGCCAAACAAGATGTAATATTCCGAAAACAATCATAATACTCATTATGCGAACTTTTTCTTAATCCCTTTACGAATTTCAATTAAGTGTTGGAAGTTATACAGAGAAAACTAAGTATACGATGTACGCATGTTGCCGTCTCGGCACCAGAATGCAGAGGAAAACCGTGGCATAAAGATAACTAACAGATATTTTTAAAATGTGGCGAAGTTCAGATATTTGGGAACGACTATAACAAATCGAAACCTGATTCTATGCTAATACTTGCTACCATTCAGTCCACAAGCTTTTGCCTTCTCGTCCGCTGTCTAAAAACTTAAAAATTACAGTATACAAAAGTATAATTTTGCCTGTGGTTCTGTATGGGTGTGAAACTTGATCTCTGACATTAAGGGAGGAACATAGACTGAGGGTGTTTGAGAACAGGGTGTTGAGGAGAATATTTGGACCTAAGAGGGATAAAGTGACAGGAGGTTGTAGAAAACAGCATAATGAGGAGCTTCATAACTTGTACTCTTCTACAAGTATAATTAGAATGATCAAGTCAAGGAGGATGAGATGGGCAGGACATGTAGCACGAATGGGGAGAAGCTGAATGCATATAGGATATTGGTGGGAAAGCCAGAAGGAGAGAGACCACTGGGAAGACCAAGGCGTAGGTGGGTGGACAATATTGGAATGAACCTTAGAGAGATAGGATGAGATGTTATGGATTGGATTGATCTGGCTCAGGATAGGGACTAGTGGAGGGCTCTTGTGAACACGGTAATGAACCTTCGGGTTCCATAAAATGCTGGGAAGCTCTTGAGTAGCTGCACAACTGGCGGCTTCTCAAGAAGATCTCAGCTTCATGAATGAACGGATGAATGAATGAATGGTCGAAGTTATCGGGGAGAATTACATTTCGGTTTTTACGGTTTCACTAAAACCTAAAGAACGCCATAATATACCTGTTATTGAGCAGTGTTGACTTTCTTTCCTTTCCTGCGCCGTTAAATTATTAAACACGTGTGTAATTTTCGTCACGTTGGATTCGTTCCTAGTCGTTACAAGAATGTTCCTGATTAGACAAATTTCAAGAAACGTAGCGGCACGTATTTGTATGAACATAACAATTGCACTCCCGATTTTCCTTCGTATCCATGAGTTAAACAATTTTCATTGATTAGGTGTAATTTTATATCGGTTTTCACTTTGTATTCTCAGCGCTTTTCATCTGACGCAGTTGCTCACTGGTTTTCACGCTGTTGTTAGGACCGTTTGCTTTTCAATTTGTGTCCTCGTGGCAGGATAAATGTTACGATTAAGACAGGATTTGCTTCTATTAATGTTCCGTTTTAAGTTTTTCTGTACATTCAAAATGTCTGCATCTTGTTGATAACCAAATACACTGGAAGGCCTCTCAGTAACCATGCGTTTGTATCAGTAATTGGGTCACCTAACCGAGGCTCATCGTTTCGTATTTCTCGATAATCATTCTATAAACATTCCCCGTCGTACAATGGCGCCTGTATCATCATATGTACGCGAACGTACCAGTTTATCAGTCTAGTAAGCTCCAGGGCAACGAGCCCAGTCACATCCGCTGTGTTCCCCCCACTTTTGTGCATTCTTCCATGTACGTGTGCTTTCATGGATTAGGCTCTTTTGCCTATTCCTAGTCAGAATTAGTTCCGAAACGATGGATCATTTAAACATTTAATGGAGTCTCGTAGACGGAGAATTTCTACATCTCAAAGTATCTGCCTCTACATGACATCAAAGTGGAAAGTAATGTTAACATATATCCATACCTTGAGAAGGGTTCGAAGCAACTACCTCCAGATATTAGAATATTAAGTAGGAATGATAACACGTGCGTTGTAACATTCAGTACTTCGTGTGAGAGACACTGTTGTTCTATATGTTATGACATGTAGACCCATTGCTAAGTAACAGCTGTGTAAACAGGCGACTGTACAACAGCCGTTGCTACGAAACAGCTCTATGGACATGTTTCCCCGACAGCGAGAGAGCACGCAATAATGGAAGAGACGTTTTCTGTGTTGTCCGTGCCGGGTCTATATAATGAGGACTAGTAGTACTTAAAATACACCTGTGTGGAGGTGGGGTCGAATACCTCCACCGTGACCCTGCGAATGGTCGGAGGAGACGAAAAGGGAAGTCTCAAATCTGAGACAGTAAAATATGGTCGCGAGTACCAAGGGACTTGGACCTGAGAAAAACTGTGCCGTCAAGGGCCAGCAGCATATACAAAAGACGTACCCGTCCTCTCGTCAGAGAAGGCGCCCCACAAAAACAAGACCGTAACTGTCAAACAGTAATAAATATCTGATTATGAGCCCCAGATAGGGCTTGACACCAAGACTTAATGACTGACTGACTGACCGTCAGTCGCAATGTGACTTCGTCTTCCTAAAATACCTCGCTATAATCTTCGACAAGAGGATTACACGGAGACTGCACATGGAAATGATGGAAGGCAAGGCCTTCAGAACATTTATCAGAATCTACCCCTTATTCAAAAGTGGGCATTTAATCGCCACCATTAAACTGAGCCTCCATAAGGCACTGATCACATCAATATTAATTTTGCTTGTCCCACCTGGGAATTAGCGGCAGACACCTACCTCTTAAAACTGTAGCGCATACAAAACAAGGTTCTTCTCACCATTGCAAGTCCGTGATTTGCACAAGGCCTTCAGCCTTCCGCTTGTATACGTAAACAAAATTGTGCAGACAACAAGCAGAAGTCATACAAAATCATAAGAACGAACATGTTCATGGTATAAGACAAAACGAAGCCAGAAATAGAAAATATAAGAGGCTTAAACTTGGCGGTGGTAAAGCTTACGACTTTTCAAGTGACTAAGCTGCCGTTGTAGCATAAAATACGTAAGACAGGCATGATCTGCTCTGAAAAGCCTGTGCTGGCAGAGGCCTTGTATACAGTGTAAAAGTAATGGTTTTCAATAACATGATACATGCGCGATACATACATGTGCTGAAAGGCCAAGCATATTCACAAGAAACAAACCAATCTTCTCGTCAGAGAGGGTGTTACATAAGGAGTATGACCGCAAGGGTTCAGTTGAAAAAAATGTCTGGTCGTGATTCTCAAGGGGCTTAACGCCAAGACGAACTGATTGGTGGTAAACCGCCAGTCGTAAAGTATTTTTGATTTTGATTTTTATCTTGAATTGAATCATTTGAGAATTGCAATTGTAAAAAGTGAGAAGCTGGTAGCTGAGGCCAGGGACACTGCGGGGACTCAGAGATAGGAGAACGTACACCGTTGGAAGTCGCTACCAAGCAACGGCTAGGGAAGACTGAGAAGACTTTCTGTGTGCTGTAATTACAGAGAGCTTTACAGTGTGTAACTCAGTGAAACTGTCTAGTTACTTGTAGTGTAAGTGTCCAGTAAATCCAGTTACCAATCCAAACCTCGTCTCTAGCCACACAACTTGACAGTATGCTTGCAGACAGAGAATCACCTGTTGAATGCAAGCTTAGATTCTTTTGTTGCACAAAAAAATAATACTATACATCAAGCTGGACGGTTTTCTGTAGAATAACAAGAATAAGAAGCTCCCATTTAAAGGAAAATACCATTGATCATTTTAGAAATTTGAGGGTCTGTCAAAACAAGTGAGGAAACACACGTAGGGCGTAACAGTTCTGGCGCGTTCGAATTATTTCCGCCAGTTTTTTGTGGATATTTATCCATGTATTTGCCTACGTAAAATTGATAGCAACGTAAGATTCGATCAAAATTAGCCCCACGGTTCTTGAGCTGTCTGAAGGAACACAACATCCTACTCCCCTTCGTTTACTTACTTCGAAACCTGCAAGAATATGTAAAACTTGTGCTGGGTTAAGAATGTGTGTTTAATTTTGCTTTCAGCTCATTTTCGAAACACTTCTCGCTCTGATATGCCTATATGTGTTTAACGATTCGATATGCGATCAGGCATGCGCGTGGGATCTATAAGCAAATTATAGGATTTGAGGTTTTCACAGCGGTGACAGCTGCCACCTGCTCATGCTGATTCCTCGCACGCTCATTTTTCTACCCTGAATTTGGAGGCTATACGTTCTTTCCAACCGTCGGTTCACACACGATCTACACGGCGCTATTTCCCAGAATGTGGCATTCTTTTATTTTAAACAAAATTGTAGTGTGTCGGCATACCTTATTAAAACTCCCAAACATTAAATAAAG